>NC_064921.1:217646762-217950391 GCF_023897955.1 Schistocerca gregaria
TCATCTGCATTTCTTCTTGGTGTAGCAATTCTCATGGTCAGTAGTGTATTTTAAGAATGATTCAGGGATGATTAACGAAGAAAACTTTCAGTTTGTAACTTAAAAGAACTCACAAAATGAGTCGTGAAAATAAAAAAAAAACAATAAATCTGAAATAATTTGGGACTGATTCAAAGGAAATCTGAAATAAGTAGGTACTCTGAACGGTGTTCGAAAATTACAAGGGGTCCCTGAAAGAAAGAAGTACGAAGGCAACGAATTAGAACTGAAGCACCATAGGAATTTGGCTAATTTTGATTGTTTATACGATTACCTAATTAGTATGTAGTGACATTCTGTATTAGTCCAACTTGTAAAGATAGCGAGCCTGCGGTTCTAGTCGTACATGACGTCACACTGTCCACTTGGAGAGTTTCCTTTTCGCCAGCCAGTTAGTCTCTCTCTCCCTCTCTCTTTCTCTCTCTCTCTCTGTCGTTCGTGAGGCCTCTTCTACTTTTCCGTGCAGCGAGTGGCCGTGCCGTCATACCGGTAAAACACTGTCACCTGATACATTCCAAGCAGTAACTTACATAGTGTCGCGATTAATCATGTCCTCAGTTAAAGTTTTTTATCGCCATGCGGCCCACTTTTAAAAACTTCTAACATCCGCTCACTATAAAATATTTTTCTTTTTTCTTTTTAGACGCCGGCAGATTTTGAAGAATGGGGCACATCTTCGTTACCTTTCGCTCGCCGCAGTATTGACAACATTCACCGACTAGTAAGTTTGGGCAAGGGGTGGCGAGTATGCCTATGATCTTCTGACATTGTGAGTGTATCTTAGACATTCGCTTATTAATTTTAATATCCACAGTTTGGGTCGACACCGTATCTTTTTACCTTGTAGGTTACATCTTGCTGCGAAACCAGTTTGGTTTTAACAAAAACAATTTTACCAGCTGCTAGTGTAATTCTTCCTAATATCAACAACGATGGAATTTTGAGAGCAGAACAAGAAGCAAACGGGAAAAATCGGTTATACTCTTCGATTTATTGTACATCATAACGATGATGAAGAAGAAACAGTCAGGATCGGTGCTGCATGTAAACAGTTTCCTGTAAGGTCTGGGTATAGTTCAAGGAGGAGATAACTTTTGCCCTCGCGGGCGTTATCTCCCTATGCTTTCACTCAGTAACATCCAGCGGGATTCCACACTTCTACAACAGCGCTGTTGCGTAACACAAAAACAAAAGCAAGAGAACAAATATTGTGATGCTACTTAGAGAAATGAAAGTGTCGGAAAGGCCAAAATATAGTTTATAGGAGCTCGACGCGGCAGACTGGTAGTGTGTGTGTGTATACGTATGATGTTGGAAATACCTTTTTCATCTCTTGCAGATACAATATTCGAGAAACTTACTCCTTACAATAAGGCAGAATTGAAGTAGTTCTTTTCCTTTTTTGTACCAAAGAAAACAATAACACTGATACCTACGACATGTACTATTACACTGACACCTTTGCGTAGAATAACTTTCCAGCAAAAGGCTTCATTTATTACCGGTTGCCCCTTAAATCAAAGGACAGCGAAATCAGTACCTAATATATACTTGAAAAAGTAAGAAGTAGCATTGCAACGTAGAGGAGGAGCAGGACATCGAGGTCATTAGAGACAGAGTAGAAGCTCGGATTAGGGAAGATGGGGAACAAAATTAACCTGCCCTTTCAAAGGAACCATCTCAGCATGTGCCTGAAGAGATTTAGGAAAATCACGGGAAACCTAAATCAGGATGGCCGGACGAGGGTTTGAAAATCGTCCTCCCGAATGCGATTGCAGTGTGCTAACCACTACGCCACGTTGCTTGGTTTGCATCAGCGAGTTATTTAATCAGTCCTTCTACAATAAGGATTGATTACATTTATTTCTACCCCAGGTACACTGTTAAGCTGTTTTAGCTGGTTTTGTCTGCCATGGTTATATAACACCAACATGAAACGAGGAACTGTGTTTAAGGACTACAAATATAAATAGAATGTTGAAGGTAACCTGCCCTTTTCCTAACATGAGGGCCAAAGATAAACAAGAATACTATCTCGTCATGAAATTATGTGGTGACACATGAAAAAAAAATAGTAACTGGCGAAGGTTTAGAAGCAGTCTGCACCTTCATTTTCAACAGTTAAGAACTGGAGCTGCACCTTCATTTTCAACAGTTAAGAAACGGATGGTTCGTTTCCAACATTCTCGCACTTCTCTTGACGATGATGCTGGTGAAGGACTACCCTAAAGTGTTACCACAAATGATAACATGAAAATGTGCAGAATATGGTATTGCCCGATTGGCTATTAAAGATGTGTAAAATAACCTGTATCTTATCGTAAGTTACATTATGAAACGTCCACTTGGAAAAATTATACATGACTGTGCTTAAACTGACAATTATTATTTTTAGCGCAACGCAATCTGACTTCGAAAAATCCCTACGAAAGAATGGCCCTGACTAACATTAACCTATACGTTTCACAAATCACTTACCTCACAAGAATCTTGGTTACTCGAACTACTGCAATACAGCGAGCGCCACTACTGCCAGTTAAATAAAAGATTAAAACTACTGAAGGCACTAAGTACCGATAGGCATAGTTAGCTAATGAAAGATTTTAATAGAGAACAAACAATGTGTTTACCTTAATAGTCATAATATACATAGCAGTTCATGACATCCATTCTTACAAATTTCAAAACTCCGCCAACACAATTCATGACATCCATTCCTACAAATTTCAAAACTCCGCCATCTCTCTCCCCACATCCACCACTGCTGGCGGCTCACCTCCAACTACGCTACACTACTTGCTGTTCACATCCAGCTGCCCAACACTACAATGGCAGACAACAATGCAAACCAGCTACAGACTGCACACAGCACAGCCAGTGATTTTTCATACAGAGCGCTATGTGGCGTTACCGATAAAAAAACCTAAACATCCTACTTACATAGCCCCCATGCTCCCCATAAAAATTTTTCCAAATTGTTTTGGGCAGTGGCCAATACAGATTAGAAAAAATTTTTCATAATTACAATAACAAAGAAATGAAATGCACACACTTATCGATACAATGTTGGTCAAAAGCTAAAATTTTCTCACAGTCCATAAAGACAGTCCTGATCGTTCATCACAGTAAAATAGCAGTGTTTTTGCTCAATGTCTGAGCAGTAAAAGAAAATGCACTCGGAAGTAGTGGATTTCCTTGCAGTCTTGAAGAAGTAGTGTTGTCCTTCCAACGGAAAGACATGCTGACAGGTAATGGGCCACAACAGAGCAAACCCACAGCAGAGTCAGTCGAAGTTTTGAAGAATATTGGAAGGTTGGTCATCACAGAGCACACCCACTGTAGTCCTAGTAGAGATTATGATATTGGTGGGCCACCAGAGGTGCAGACCCACTGCAGTGCTTGTAGAAACAATGGTATTGTTGGGCCATCGAAGGTGCATACCCACTTCAGTCCTTGTAGAGATGACCAGCAGCTATCTGTTTCGACTGTGCAGGTGCACAATCACCATCGAAGAGTCTTGTGGAGAATATAGCAAGTCCATAAACCACCACTTGTGCACTCACAATTTTTTTTGGAAATGTCTTTAGAATGAGAAATGCTGTTAACCAGTCCCTTGCTGAATTATTAACACACGTGCAAACACTATCAGTCCCTACTCCTCACATATTGTCCATATACTATGACCAACAGAAATGTGTGCAGTGAAATGTAACTTACAAGTTACTTAATTTGATGAACTGGTGTCAATTACAATTTTATAACATGAGAATACAATAACAAAGGTACAAAATGCAGGTGAACAATCACCATCGAAGAGTCTTGTGGACAATATAGCAAGTCCATATACCACCACTTGTGCACTCACAATTTTTTTGGAAATGTCTTTAGAATGAGCAATGCTGTTAACCAGTCCCTTACTGAATTATTAACACACGTGCAAACACTATCAGTCCCTACTTCTCACATATTGTCCATATACTATGACCAACAGAAATGTGTGCAGTGAAATGTAACTTACAAGTTACTTAATTTGATGAACTGGTGTCAATTACAATTTTATAACATGAGAATACAATAACAAAGGTACAAAATATATCACTAAAGAACATCATAGTACAGATGACATTTGCAGTAATACAGGCTTTACAAAAGAATCGAAATTACAAATACATCAGTGTTACAAAAATTACGACATAAGTACATACATAAAAGATCAGAATAACTTTTGAAACGTCAACTTCACACATGAGCATTAGAACAAAACAGAATAAATAATGTGTAAACATCTTTACGAAGTAAATAATATGTTATTAAATGCAAATTATATTTGGGGATAAATTTATTCCTCATCATAGTGAATGTAGCTTAGTATTAGAAGAGAAAAAATTCTATGAAACAGGACACAGAGACAGGAAGAAAACAAATACACAAGGATACACAAATACATAGTGGGATATCACAAAAGGAAAGGACAGGGTTTGTTTTCAGGGTAACATTTGGTACTGCAGTCCAACCCAAAACTTCATTCTGTAGATCTTTCGTTGTATCTCAACATTTGTTTGCACCAAAAATATCCTATCGAAGCATGTTTTCTGTATTTTGTTCACATCCTCTTTTAAAAAATAGTTTTTCTCCTCTGTACACTACCTTTTTGGCCAAATCATTTTCCTATAACTTCTCAATGCATTTCTTCCAATTCCTCATAGTTAGTTTCTTATATAGTCTCCCCCCTCTTAACCTAACTTAAAATCTACTGAGCTCAGATGCTAAACTAAGGGACGAGGCAATGCAGCAGCACAAAACAATTAATACAAACAGCAATGAAAAAATGGAAGTTGTCAAAGCAGGCAGCAATATTACAACTAATATAAGGCAATATAACTTATACCTAAACATGACAATGACCAAGCAGAAAAAATAGTACACTAAAGACAACAATGCAGATAAGGGAAATGTATATTCACATCTTAATGTCTATATAATTAAAGTGGTGCACCACAAAAACTTATTCTATGAAATAAATTACCAAGTACTTGAAAAGAAAATTATGTATGCAGTTACTGTTCCTAGTCCCTTCTTATTGTTCTTTCCTTTCCAAGTGCTCCTTTTTTTTTTGAAGAATGTGGATCATAAAACTATTATTTAACAGATCTGTTGACAGAAGGTTTTCACATTAGCAAATGCATTTAATTTTATTTTATAAAACCAATGCTGTAACACAGCTGGAAAACAGATATCAAATGAAATAAGCAATTATGCAAAGCAAAGAATAAAAACATCATTCAATAGCTATGTGGCAATTCATAAGTCAGTAGAAGTTCTGTCAACTCTCGTAGAAAGACACTTGTCATAATCAGGTGTGCAGCTGTAAGAATGTTTCTAACTAATGAGCGTGTCGTATTTGTGACGCTTTCAACAAAGAAATGTCAATAGCGAGGACAATGGCCCTTTTTTTTCTTGTGCCTCAGAAAGGTACACACTAATGGCTTGTTTCCAGGTGGCTGTCGCCCAGTTGGGTGCCCACGACGCATTACGTGCAGGTGGTCACTTAACTTTCTTACCGAAATATTTACGACACCAGTTTCCACTACAGTAGCAGTCTCATATAAACAATTTCACAGGTCAAGAATTTGCGTTATTCATCTGTAGAAACAAAATCCTATTGATATAACAGTGTCCAAAAAATTTTCGTCGGCATTGTAATACATACACGCATTTACATACATTTCATAACTCTTAAAGTACGATTCTTGGTTTCCAACAAACTTTTTCACAAACCAGAGTCCCTAACCACTACTCATTATTCCTTACCTTATTCGTCGACACTTCTTCAATATTTCGTTATAACAGATACGTAGCATAATCAAATAACCCATATAGCATCAGCTTATTGATCATAAACATACCGCAACAGCATAATACACATAGTCATCGTAATAATAGCATCATAACACCTCAGTCAACTCTCAAAAACGTCGTAGCTTCCTCCAATAATTTCAAAACCAAAAAAAATTCTCAGCTCATGTCAAAAGTGTCAGCTACCTCAAACGTACTTTAAAAATCATGATCTCATACCAAATATGTCATTCAAAGCTCTCATAGTATCACAATGGTTCCGAAAAAGTATGAACAGTTCACAAAGTACAGACAAAATACAATTTCGTAAGTGTGAAGTTATCCAACTGTGTAATTACGTAAACATCTGTCACTGATGTAGTAAAATGAATGTTTGTGTCTCCCAGTTAAATGATCATATAGCTGTGTAATTAATGTGTTAGAGAAATATGGTACCGATGTGTAAAGTTGTATAAGCAAATACCATATTAGCTAGGGCTCCTTGTGCTTGCCATACACATAGTACACAAAGTAAGCGTGTACCCCCCTGAGGATTAATGTATTTATATCCTCAGGTGTTACAGATTACAGCAATGGAATGAAATGTATCACGGAAAACCTTTGTATCATTGTACTTCGAATATCTTTAAAAATAAATGTTTTAAGTACAAAATTAATCACTCAAATACGTGTACTGTAGCGCTAAACTGTGCGTCTTGTTGTAAGATAATCTCTGTGGAAGTGTCGTAGTTATCGTCCTCCGAAAGCTAAGTTCTGCAGAAGTCAATGTACTTACCTCATGATAAACAAAGGTCAAATGCTTTGCGTATAGATATCGTAGTTACTACGCTTACTGCCATGATGAAGTATGTACTGTACTGTAACGTATTGTTATGCTACAGAAAAGGCTGTCTCATTGTAGCTATACCACAAAGTTACTACTAAAACATGTTTTCCTTTCTAGAAGAATTCAGAAAAACTGTGCAGATATAAAACAGATACACCGCAAAAGCACAATGTAAATTGTGTCACACATTAGTAGCGTCGTGATATAATCGTTTAGCTATCAAAGAAACCAAATGCTAAGTCATCTTTAATCTCACCGAATGTACTTCAAATAAAGAGTATTTTTTTCCAGTAAACCAAAATGTTGCATTAAAATCTCTTTGGCAGTACATGTTCTAAGTATGTAAGCCTTATAGTCGTTACGTAATCGTGCAACTAACAAGCAAGAATGTACAAATACAACACTGTGTCGTCTGTTCACTATAACAATGCATTCGTAATTTATGTTTATAAATGTTCCCTAGGTTCTAGACTGGATATTTAACTGCAAACATTGTTGCATGTTAACAATTTCTTAAGTCTGACAAAGCATACTAGAAATGTGAAGTGAAAAGTTTTATGGCAAAGACAAAGTTAAAAAGCAGATTATCTTTCAATAAACGGTTTTACATGTGAAATGTGGTGTAAACCTTTACTCTTCCTAGTACGCAGAGTTTCAACCTCAACGCAATTATCATGTGGTATACGTCGGATAAGAATACTGGAGTTTTTCTCAAGGTTAGCGCCTATGTTATTTTTCTCTGAGCCAGCCGGCGCACGTAGCTGCCTGCGGTGCGAGTCATTGTCTGCTATCTCTTTGTTGGCGTTTGTCGTTATTGGGATTAGGAGACGTAACTTCTACAAATTCACCTTGCCGAGAGGGCCCAGCCCTGTTTGAATCCCTCCAGTTCTGATGAAATTCCGGTCTGTCCTGATAATTATATCGTCTGTCGTCATGTCGGTAGTTCCTGTAGCTTCTTTCTTGTCGGTTAAGTGGTGGAGAATTTGCCCCTGAATTATCACTGCGCGGTGGACCCTTGCGTCTGAAATTATTCTGTCTCCCGAGATAATAATTGTTTTGGTTCCCATATTTTCTGATTCTATGGTTATCTCTGTCATATTCATTACTACGGAAGTGCGATCTTTCTCTATTACTACTCTGCCAACGGTTGTCATATGGGTGGTGTCTGTTTTGGTCACGATTTGTGTTTGTGAGAATAGCCTTGCTGTGTCCAGTTATTGTTTCTTTCATCGCGGAATTGCGACAGATGTGACCTGTAGTGATTGTTTTCCTGTTTTCGCATCCCGCGACTGTCTGTGTCAATTTCTAATTCTTGTAGGAGTCCCTGAATAGCTTCAATGTCGTCTTTGCAACGCCATGCCAAAATAATATTCCTTAAATGTTCCGGCAATTTCATTAAGCAAATGCGGATGAGTTCTGAAGGTCTGTATGGGTTTGAAAGACATTGATTCTTATGCAACATGTCTTCAAAATATTTGACAAGACTGGAAAATTTAGATTGTTCAAAGTGTTTCATCATCATGATGCTATGTTTTACTCGGTCTTGTGTAGCTTGAGACCAATGTGCTGAGAGGAAGGCATGATAAAATTCTCCTTCACTGTGACAATCGTGAACGACCGATCGCATTCTTACAGCTGGTTCATTCTCCAAGTAGCCACACATAAATTCTAATCTGTGCTGCAGTGACCAGTTGGGAGGAAAACAATGAGAGAATTGATGAAGCCATGCTCGTGGGTGAATGTCGTTGCCAGAATTCTTAAATGTTTTGAATTTACGTCTAGTAATGAACAGCTCAAGGTCAAAATCATCGTGTCGGTGGGTAGCATATCGGTCATTGTTACGTCGTGTCGGCGGTTCCATCGCAAAAATTCGGTGCACCTTGCCAATTTCTTTCATAATTTCCGAAATGCTCTGTGTTATTATTTTGTGGCCTTTGCGTATTTCTAAGTCCTTCTTCCCGTGTTGGAGCGCGAGTGTCCTCTGAAATATGTAATTCTTGTATTACCTGTGTCAGCTGATCTTGTACTTCCCGGTTTTCTCTTTGGTGTTGCGTATTAATTTGATTCTGATTTTGTTTGAATTTCCTAATTTGTCGCACTCTTCTGTGTCATTCAGATCATCATATACCTTTGCAGATAAGTTAGTGAACTGATCCAATTTTTGGCTACTTTCTCCGGTAGTGTACTCATTTCCTCAGTGTGTTTTTCTGAACCAAATTTCAGAGAGTCCATTTGTGTTGAAATCGTATCTGCTGTGTCCTTTAAGTTTTGCTGAGTTTTTGCGAGTGCGTAACCGAATCGGTAGATGCAACTCAGTCAATTTTGGCTTGCAAGGTCTCATGATTTTCATGAACAATAGTTTGCAGTTCATTTATGGCTGATTCGTGATTCTGCAATGCATTTTCATGCCGCGAAAAGATAGGTTGAAAATGCTCACAAATATGTGTTTTTACGTCATTACAGACTTTTTTACAATTCGATTTTATGTAACTCAGTAGTTAAATCTTCACGTGTTTGTTCAAGCGTATGTTCCACTGAGTCTAACTTTTGAAGCTTTTGTTCCATTGTGTCTAACTGCTGCTGTGTTTGTCTCTGGTGTTGTTCCATTGTGTCTAACTTTTGAAGATTTTGTTCCATTGTGTCTAACCTCCAACTGCGCAACACTACGCGCTGTTCACATCCAGCTGCCCAGCACTACAAATGCAGACAACAATGCAAACCAGCCACAGTCTGCACACAGCACAGCCTGTGATTTTTTATACAGAGCGCTATGTGGCGTTACCAATAAAAAAACCTAAACAGCCTACTTACAATTATACACGAAGAATTAATTACGAGAAAGGTTGCGCAACACGGGTGTGGATTTATTTAAATTTGGTGAAAAGCAAATACAAAAACTAATTTTCCGACATTCGCCTGGTCTTATTAAAATAGTACGTGACTGATTTTGTTCATCCATTTGTTACTACGGTTGAAGTCAGAGGGTGGAAATATGCACCACTGCATCAAAGAAGGCGAAGTTTATTTTATCCGCCGTGAAGGTTATCACGAGATATTCTTGGGCTGAAGTAGGATTTCTTCTTATTACTTACTTCGTGAAGGATATAAAATACATGGAAAGTACAATTGCATACGAAAGGAAGTTTTTATTCATTAGGAATGCCACCTCTTCGAATAAAAGTGCGTTCGCATTGGGATAAGAGAGTGATTTCCGGTAAGTGAGAAATATGTTTGGATGATGATTATAATCTATTGAAGCCATAGACAAGTATTTTTCAGAGCTTTCGGAATCACATTCCAGGGTTAGAATCTGCTAGTTAGATAAGGTTGCATAACTAAAGACGGAGAAATTTAGGTTCCATTTTCTCCCGACAAAAATAATAACGTTCAATACCGCCTGAGAGTTCTTCACTTGGCTTTAATTGAATTAAACGTACTTACGCATTGTTCTGAGAAAAATTTAGTGGTTTAATAGCATATCAGTCAATAAATTTAAAGAAAGCTTTGCAGACATGATGTTACAAGAGTGCATCATTTGCAATATCAGTACAGAATTGTGCTGTTTGCAACGGCATTTTAAAATTGCCCTTGTTTAGATGAATCGTATCGACATATGACGGCTTTCTTGTGCGTTTACAAACTCTCTCTGGCTTACAAATCAAATGAGCTTCACGACTTCACTATTGGATCTTGAAGCACACAAACGAGAGTAATAGGTGACGATTTTTATCAAAAGTTCCACAGAAGGGAGAGCCAGCTAATGTAAGTTAAAATTTGTAAATTTGTGGTAAGATCTCTTGGGACCAAACTGCTTCGGTCAAAGGTCCCTAAGCTTACAAACTACTTAATCTAAGTTAAACTAACTTACGCTATGGACAACACACACAATCACACCCGAGAGAGGACTCCAACCTGCGACGGGGTAAGCCGCCCGGACCGTGACAAGACGCCTTAGATCGCGTGGCAACCCCACTCGGCAATGTAAGTTAATTTCCGGCCAGAAATGAAAATAATAATATTGTTGAGGTTTTTGTCAGTGAGCGCAATATCTAAATGGTAAAATTCCATGCTCATCGTTTTTCTTCTGGAGGATAACTTAAATGAGCCCTTGAGCCGTAGCGCTCGATTCGATATACCGTTCGCGTGCCGGTTCGCGATCTTTGCATAAGAGTTGGGCTAGCTCTGATTTGCGGGGCGAGAGCTACGAGGTATGAGGGGTGTCGAGTCTAGTAAGGCCGCGGGAGATGGAGCTCTACGCTGTGAAAGGAGGCCCGCTCCACGTTGTCGACGATGTGGTGGGTTGCGAGCGCCGAACCGAGGGAAGACACCAAGCGATAGTCAATTGGTTGCGGCCTTCGAGTTGGCGCTGGGAGGAGTGAAAGTCTTCTTTCCTGCTTTTCCATCCAGCACTTCTCGGGATCACCTACGACCAATGCCAGTTTCTGAACTTGGTGAGGCAATTGTCTGATGAGAGCACGTTTATGTGTAAAGGAGAGCGTCCTGTACTCTTTAAAGCTATAATAGAGATTTGGGACGAGCAAGTCAAGAATTTAATAGTGGCGAAATAAGCCAGCGCTTGAGACAAGCAATGTTCCGAGACAGTGCTATATATGTAGCGAAAAAATTATACGATTGCGACCGTTAGGCTGATTCCAGTGCCTGCAGAAGCCTACTATTCCTCTACTGAATTTTGTTGCCTTGGTAAACGTTCGGTGCGAATTTATTGACTGGTTTGTGGTTTGAATTTTTTCACCTCTTGTAGCTCTAATTTTAAAGATTGCTAATTTGTAAAGGGGCTGCTCGCATGAACTAATAAAGGAAAGTAATTGTGATTTCCTTTGGCCTGAAAAATTGTTGAGGCTTGTAATGAACAAATTGTTGATTTAGAATCTTAATCTATTGTAGTTCAGTCCAATTTGTCGGCCTGTGTCCTTCCCAGTACCCCCCCCCCCCCCATCCCCTCCCCCCAAGCTAACGGTCAAGCGTTTCCCTCAGGTTATCGCTGTCCTGTTTAGCCACAATTCTAGCTGAGCGACCTTGATGGCCGAGGTTCCTGAGTATGAAACGGCTAAGGGATCGCATGTTGGTCTGCCAATTGCTCAATGCTGGAGCTGTAAAATTGCACCTAATAATTTTATTGAATGCTGTGTTTTATTTCTTAAAGATATTTCGATTTATATACAGGGTGTTTGATAAAGAACTCCCTAGTTTTAAGTATGAATGTAATGGGGAAATTAATGAAAAATTACATCAATGATTGCATAACATGAAAGAGAATTCCTTCAAGTTCTGTTTAATGTTACGGGACGTCAAAGTGGGATCCATTTGTTGCCCTGCACACTAGTCATCAACATTTCAGGTGTAACTGTCCCAACCGCCGCGACAATTCTTTCCCGTAAGTGACTGATGTCTCTGATCTATTCATTGTGGCCCCAGAAGAAAAAGTCCAGTGGGGTTAAGTTTCGGCTGCGTGGTGGCCAAGGTATTGGTATACATGAATAGTTCAGATTAATGTCAGGACTTCTGCATTTAATTTCAAGACGCTTATTAGTAACTGCAGGCTTGACATTCGCTCAAACCAGGCAGTATGTGCATGCATGATTCTTTTTGTAGTTCGTTCCTTCCATCTTGATTAACAATCGGCAGTCACTGTGTGGCTTCTGTTAACTTAGTTGCTTACCCAAATGTTTTCTGATTAACTTGTTCAGTCCAGGTCCACTATTTGACCTTTGCAAAGGTGTTGATACTTTATTTCAATTGTAATACTTGTTGATACTTATCAATATTACCTGTATTTTGTATTTTGTATTTTAATCGTTGTATACGCAATTTGGTCTACGTAACAAATGAAGCCAATTGCGTCATATACCATAGAATCGGATACACGATGACTAAAAAATCATTTATATTAGGGCCACCGCTGTTTAAATAATTCAGTCTACTAACTTATACTTTTTGCGTCACCTGTAACTAAATTCAAGTGATCCTGTGGGGCGTGATCTGTGTATCACTGAGGTCACGAAGTACAGGTCATTCTGACATCCGCAGGAGTATGTTGATTGCTCGACTGTAACCTCACAAAATGTGATGTTAAACCCTGTCTTGAAATATACCAAGGTAAATGTTCAAAGACTGACGAAAGGTCAACATGAGATGATATATGAACGACATGGTACCTGTTCAACAGAAGTCGTTCAACGAATATGTCGCGCACCAAAATTAATTCAGGTAACTAGGTAGGGCACTGCAATGCCATTACGAAAGATACGATGCAGCAATGCCTGTGTTCTTAACAAGTAAGAGGCAATTCTCTGACTTTGTATCGTTCTTCTTAATAACACAGGCACTGCAGTATCGTATTCTTCTGCCGATACCCTGACAATGACTTTCAATTAATGTTCTCCCCTGTGTACCGGAATTACACAATGTGTAGCAGCGCAGGCTGTGAAGCATGAAGAAAGAAATATGGAAATTTGGGTCTGGCCGTGAGATGTACACGGATAGCCAAACGGTTAAAGTGATCGCTCGCGCCTTTTAATAGTTGTATACGCAATTTGGTCTACGTAACAAATGAAGCCAATTGCGTCGTATACCATAGATTCGGATACACGAGGACTAAAAAAATTAATCTGAACAGGTGCATAACACATAGAATACACAGAAATTGATAACAGATAACACATCAAGGTAACGCGCAAGAGGTACCTTTGATATTATTAATGAAAAAAGAGTAAAGAGCAGTAAAAATGTACTGATCTGCTCTGTAGTGATGCTGTATTTCGAGATTATCGTCAGGTCACGCGATGGCTTTCAAAGGTAAATATAAAGCAACAGTGGCACTTAATAATTGTCCACAATATGGTGCAGTTTATTTATAATTTATTGCGTTTTCTGATCCTAGGTTAGAAGAGATACTAGCGCGAAACAGGTTCTTCAGTATTCTTAGCCTCTTGCACGCAGTGACTCACTCGAAAGGAATGTGTAACTGAAACCATTTTTGATGTTCACCACACGAAAAATTTGGAGTATTTCTGATGCCCTTCCTGCTAACAGTAAGTGCTAGGGATGTTTCCTTGACGGAAACGCATCGTTATGATGGGCGTCAGACATCGTCTACGACGTGTCCAAACCGAGAATTACGATCCGGTAACATTACGCGTGTTATATTGCCAGA
The DNA here is from genome assembly GCF_023897955.1 of Schistocerca gregaria. NCBI lineage: Eukaryota > Metazoa > Arthropoda > Insecta > Orthoptera > Acrididae > Schistocerca > Schistocerca gregaria. The sequence goes on from NC_064921.1 coordinate 217,660,658, forward strand.
AATGACTTATGATTGCCGTTGTTAATTTAAGAAGGGAAATATTCATTTTCTTCATTGTACATAACAAGCCTAAAAATATTCGTACATGTCTACTTCTGATAGACTGAGTCTATGGTAACTATCGTGACACTGATACGTTTGTTTTGTTGTCAGCATTTCGGCCTCTTTCTTCATAAATGTTTCTCTTTTGCTGACAAAAGTTTTTGACATATTTTTCTCTTACCAGTCGCATGTAAAACCTTCATAATTCACATCTCTACTATGTTCTGCTCCGAGTGAAAATTTTCGGAACTTCTTGTTCTAAATGTCAGTTCTTTTTGTAGTCACAGTAACACTGTCTTAAAAGAGTAGTGACCAAGGTGTTTCCACACTATTAAAGCGTATATGGGGTCACAAAATTGCGAATGTTGAACATTACATGACTAAATAGAAACAGGAGTTACTATAACAGAAATACAGTAGTGGACAGTTCTCAGAGATTGCACTCTTGAACAGCACAACACTTTCTGATGTTTTGATAGCGTTGCGAGTCTTTTAAAAGATTGAGACATGGACTGTTTTTTCCACCTGAGGATTACTATAAAGGATAAAAGTTCGATTGACAGTTATAGTGCTAAGAATCGGAACAAGAGCGGCCAAGCATCGGACAAAGGAACTTACCTGCTGAAACACGAGCTATTTAAAACAAATGCTGCGTATGGTTTGAGAAGAAGAGAGGTTTTATGGAAAATGAATCTACTACTTTTTCGCACTATATCCCAGCGAGAAGTCGCAGAGAAACAGTCATTCTTTCATTGATTCTCGTACATAAGAAAACTACTGGGACCGCGAATATTGGATGTTACTAGTTCCTGCACTAGTGAAACTCACCTACGTGGTTGCTTATTGGGTCACAGATTTATTTTATTCTCAGAGGTTTCAGCAGGCGGAGAAAATTTGATTACGCATGTTTGGTCATCGTCAGGTAGTTATAGCGATAAAAGGCGTTACACCACGCTACAGATTAATTCCAAGTCATAGGCACAACGTCTGTCCATTTCGCTGTTTCATGCTGATAGCAGCTATCTTATCAGTGACTTTTTAGAGTTGTTCAGTTATATAAACACAGGAGAATCCATCTGCGTACAGTATTCTGGAGGACTCCTTACATTAGGTCACACGTAAGTTCAGCTTCTTTACAGTCTAAACAATTTTTTAACTGTTACAAATAGTATACATCACTTGTGAAAATTTGAAATTTATGCCTTTTGACTTTTATCTGACAGTGTTCAGCAACTACCGGTAAGGCTCATAAGTTCAATTACTTCTCTGGAAAACTACGATAAACCGCGTCCTCCAAGAGTGCTACGACCTTTAATCACTATGCAATCAGTTCAGTTCACGAAGGTAACAGAAATTTTTGCATTTGTTTGGCGAGGTAAAGGGAGATAGTGGAGATTAATTTGTGACAACTGCACTCCAATATATGCGACTAAATCTTCGGTCTCTCTGCAGTGTCTTACGAAACACAGTCGTGTGGTATTGAAGTAATCTGTCCGGCGGGGGCTTAAATCTAGTTGACCATCTTGGTACAACTCCAGAGTAATAAACTGTCGGAGAGCAGCGCGTTCCACTCCCTCCTTATAATAGCATCATCAGTCTTGAAAACACTACATTGAGGTGATGACCATTAAAGACATTTTCAAAGTCCATACATCTGTAAAGGCTTGAGTGATCCTACGGTAACAGGTCGAGGGAAGGCAACAACGAACCATCTAAACTATGATCTTGTCAGTACGTTTCCATGTTTTCAATGTATTCCCTACTCTCAATGTCTAAAGCAGGCCTGAGAAAAAGTTTTATACTCTCTACACGTATTCTACCCATGAGTGATTTCAGGAGCCTTAGTAATAGTGAATAATACACTGATAGAATCAGGGACTGATCTTGCAGCATTTCTTGCTACACCTGAAACATATGTTGTGTCAGTTCGTGGAAATTGCTGGCTGGAGAATGATACGATGCATACTTCTCCCCATGCCATCGCAGATTTGTTCTGTGGATGACAAGTCAGAGGACTGGATAGGCAAGTGAAGGATCCATACAGTTTTCAAGTGTTTGTAATGTGAACTGAAGAGTGGGATCTTGCAGTGCCCACGTCATGAATGACACAACAGGGTTATTATTATTGTCACAGAGGGGAGAATATTGTACGTGAAGGATAGTGTACCTAGGAACAAATTATGTTTCCTGGTTGATATTTCAGTCTAATGATCGAATTTAGAATTACATGAAGGAAAGCGCACTAGAGACCGCCATCAGAAGTTTCCGACACTTTCTACTGCTTATAACCACCGTCTCTTTACGAAAACTTCATGCAAGCACTGTTAGTGAGTATCACAATTATTGCATTTTCTATTTAATCTTTCAAGAGAAGGTGTTATATTAGCACTTACCTTCATTCAACTTCAGCGTCTAGGGGATAGTTACAGATAAGTCTTAATCGGGCATTTCACCGTAAAGGACACAAGCACCAAGTTGATATTTAACACTTTCGAATTTCTTCTCAAACTCATTGATTACACGAAACTACAATATTTGTCCTCATGAAGAGTCATTTTCGTCATTCTTTTTCAATACCAAAGACGTACAACGTTTCGTCGGGACACTCTGCCCGCAAACTAAGTCCAAATATCACCTGCTGCCATCCATCTGTTCATCAGGGCGAGTCGACACAATCCTACGATCTTCTCGTGTAGTCCTTGATGCACCTGTGCCTGCCTTTCTTGCTATAGCGCTTTCGGGGACAGTTTTGTCAGCATTTGTTCTGCAGTCACAGCACTACAGGCAACTGTATGTGCGATTTATCGGTGCGGTGCTTTCATGTTCCACGACCTTATTCAAAGTGCGAAAGCTGACAATGAGTTGTAGGTGCGCGTAATCTGGGCATGCTTTCTGAAGTTCACCACTGAAGACGTTCAGCAACATTAGACACCAGTCATAGGCATCATGTACTCACACCATTCTTTACCAGTAAGAATGGCTTTTTCTGTAAAATAAATACTGAAAATAAACTTGTTTGACGATGAAACTGCGATCAACATACCCCGTCGAACTTCTGAAGTACCAGTTTCTTTCTCCGTTCGATCAAAGTGTTCATGGTGTAACACTTTCCATGACCGTCAGGAAACTTAGCCGTAAGTTTTACAAATCATACCAGTGGCAAATACTTGTCATTTCAGAAATTTTTGAAAGTTATGCACCAACGTTGTGATTATATTAACAATGAAGAGCAACAATCTCCGATGACAAGTAAAACTGGGTGATCGATAGAGGCAATTGATAAAATAATAATTTATGAATGCTAAAACGATAGTAATTTAACTAGATCTAACATTGGCATCGGTGGTCCGTAGAACCGATGTCTTCTCTACATTTATTCTCGATTTTCATAACATTTGCAGTTAGTTGCACTTATATGTAATGAGTAGCACGTGCGAAAAGCTTTTTTGGCAAAACTCAAAAGTAGTGAAATGGGTTTCGTAACTCTCAAGAGAAATTAGAAGCTCAGAATACAAATCATCCCACTGTGGATTCGTGAAATACACATGCACACGTATGAAAATATTGTTTAAGCTTTGCTTCCAGCTGCACGAATTGATAAATACCTGTTGTTAGTACCCTAGTAATAACGCCTAATTGCTCAGAAGTACAAAGCGGAAATAGAGATTGCGCATCTATTAATATTTAAGAGTTGCAGAATATGGTGAGAGAAAAGGATGTGGAAGATTGCGAATCGAGTTACTGTTGATGGAACCAGTCAGGCATGCGCCTGAAGTGATGTCTAAAGATACCACGGAAAGCTTGAACCAGGAAGGCTGCTGAATAGAAACCTCGTATCTGAACTAATGCCTTTTTCGAAAGCGAGATCCTGTCCAAAATATTAGATATGTCTACATCCGATGGCTAAGAATATTTTCTAAAATGTTTATTGTCCTACGTGGGACAGTTTATTTTAGGCAGTAGCACACATTTCGGTCCTCTTACTGACTATCCATTTAAGATCATTTAGCACATTTCTACGTCACAAGAACTTTATAAGTTCCTGTATTTAAATTTTTTCGTTATCTTCATTTACAAATTTATATCTGGAGTTAGTTTAATTGAAGATGACTAATGAAGTAAGCAAAATTTCGTGACACGTCATGTTACATCACCAGGCTGCCTCCTTATCTGTGTGCAAGAAACACCGATACAGACATTATTTATTCGATGTATCTCATACTTGGCGTCCAAACTGTTATTCTCGAATACAGTGTCAACATTTTTTAAATAAACTGTTTAATTTCACTTGCATTTATTTACCATGGAACGTGGCAGGAAAAAGAAAGTGAGTAGAGGTAACGATGCGATGATATTTTACTGGGCAAAATCCATAAGTTTTCAAGTTAATCAGTTACATGGCAAAAGTTCTTAAACCCAACTTTGTTCAATTTGTTGTTGTTGTTGTCTTCAGTCCTGAGACTGGTTTGATGCAGCTCTCCATGCTACTCTATCCTGTGCAAGCTGCTTCATCTCCCAGTACCTACTGCAACCTACATCCTTCTGAATCTGCTTAGTGTACTCATCTCTCGGTCTCCCTCTACGATTTTTACCCTCCACGCTGCCCTCCAATGCTAAATTTGTGATCACTTGATGCCTCAAAACATGTCCTACCAACCGATCCCTTCTTCTAGTCAAGTTGTGCCACAAACTTCTCTTCTCCCCAATCCTATTCAATACCTCCTCATTAGTTACGTGATCTATCCACCTTATCTTCAGTATTCTTCTGTAGCACCACATTTCGAAAGCTTCTATTCTCTTCTTGTCCAAACTAGTTATCGTCCATGTTTCACTTCCATACATGGCTACACTCCAAACAAATACTTTCAGAAACGACTTCCTGATACATAAATCTATATTCGATATTAACAAATTTCTCTTCTTCAGAAACGCTTTCCTTGCCATTGCCAGTCTACATTTTATATCCTCTCTACTTCGACCATCATCATTTATTTTACTTCCTAAATAGCAAAACTCCTTTACTACTTTAAGTGTCTCATTTCCTAATCTAATTCCCTCAGCATCACCCGATTTAATTGGACTACATTCCATTATCCTCGTTTTGCTTTTGTTGATGTTCATCTTATATCCTCCTTTCCAGACACTGTCCATTCCGTTCAACTGCTCTTCCAAGTCCTTTGCCGTCTCTGACAGAATTACAATGTCATCGGCGAACCTCAAAGTTTTTACTTGTTCTCCATGAATTTTAATACCTACTCCAGATTTTTCTTTCGTTTCCTTTACAGCTTGCTCAATATACAGATTGAATAACATCGAGGAGAGGCTACAACCCTGTCTCACTCCTTTCCCAACCACTGCTTCCCTTTCATGCCCCTCGACTCTTATGACTGCCATCTGGTTTCTGTACAAATTGTAAATAGTCTTTCGCTCCCTGTATTTTACCCCTGCCACCTTTAGAATCTGAAAAAGAGTATTCCAGTCAACATTGTCAAAAGCTTTCTCTAAGTCTACAAATGCTAGAAACGTAGGTTTGCCTTTTCTTAATCTTTCTTCTAAGATAAGTCGTAAGGTCAGTATTGCCTTACGTGTTCCAACATTTCTACGAAATCCAAACTGATCCTCCCCAAATTGTTCAATTTATTTATGAATATTGTTGCTGTGTTTAGTAAATAGTGTAATACTCTCAAACAGATTAACCGAAATGAAGAAACGAGGGTGAATTAATTATAACACTGGCTAATGGATAAGTGTGATCGGATTGAAAAGGAAGATGTTGCAAAACTGCATACTCAGCATATCACTTAGCTGAATTTTGTTTTTGTTGTTGCAAAATTAATTGATAGTTTTAACAAAAACACAGACATGACTTTTAAACACTAATATGAAACACTTACCCCATCGCATTAAGAACCAATAGCGAATAATCTCGACACAGGTATAAAACTGAAACGGTAATTTAATGACACGTCACATGTCCACCATTGAAATCCAAGAACACTGAAATACAATAAGAACTGACTCGGCAAGGGAAAAACTGCCGTAACATTTATTCATAAAAGTATACTGGATTTGATACAGTGTGTTATTATAAACAGCTATTGTTGTTGCAACCAGAATTTCGGCAACCTTTTCAGAGGCTTCCTCCGTGTGGCCGAAACGTTCACCAGTAATACTTTTTTTATAATACAACACGGTACCATACCGAGAAATTTTATGTCAACTGATTCTCGCCTTCGAAGTTTAAAAATTTAAATTTATTCCTATTTACGTTTCCTATCCACGTCAGTTTATTTTACAAAAAATGTACCTCGTCATTAATTATTTCAATTATGGCGACTTTGACGGTCTTCCCGTGGTGACGGCGATGCTCTCAACCCGTACTATGAAGTACGACCGCTGAGTTGTGGTGTACGGCTACCACTATAACTAACTTCATATGATTTGTCAGAATACGAAAGTAGTTAACCGTTCTGGATTCCTGTTTGTAATGTTTACAAATCGTCACATATTATAAAGATATGTGTGTGTGTGTGTATGGGTGTAATTTTCGTATGTCTTCCTACACCACTGGACCGATTTCAACCAGTCTTGGTACACATTTATCTTACTGTCAGACGAAGATTACTTTGGTGGATGACTTAGCTATGAAAGGGGTGGGGGCGAGTGTGAGAAAGACGCGTGAATTCCCAGATTTCTTGTGAGAATCGGAGCACTTGACGACTTTTAACAAACATTAGGTATAATTTGAAACCTTTATGAAATTTTTTCTCGTTGGCAACCCCTACGAAACTATGAAAGAAAAATATTTATCACTTACTATTCTTCTTCTGTCACGCAGTGAAAGTACGGCAAAAGGCAAAACGTTATAATTTATTATTTCTTTACTGTTCACTGCTCTCGCGACAAATTTTGCAGATAGTATGCACATTTACTACTGAATGTAACTGCAAAATTATATTATTCGACACACAGTTCAGGAGATATGGCGTTATAAACAGTGAGATGCTTAAACTGCCTCATAGTGCATGACTTAAGTTATGGATTTATTGCTAGTAACTCCATCCCGACACGTTTTTCAGATAGTATTCAAATACGCCGCTGAATATTCCTACAAAATTATACCATTGTGTTACACATAGTTCAGCAGTAACGACATCATTAACATTAAGCACATGGCTAGTCGCTGCTTGTTACGGGCGTGGACGCACACCTATAAACAAATACCTAGGCAATGCCGCGTTTCTACGTTAGTTGTCTCCATTTTACGGTCATGAATATGTCATACGTTTGTTTCACATATTAAACCGTTACATATATTGAATAAACGTGACAGTTAAGAGCCTCCGTCTTCGTCGTGGGTTCAACATCAGATTTAAAATGATGTTATGGTGCATGTTCCAATTGTTATGGCATCAATGTTCTGAATGAGGCCCGTGTTCCTCTCCAATGGGACTTCATTACCTTGGCACAACATGAGAACGAAAAGTAATGTCAAATACGTCATCGCTTTGGGCCTGTAAAATCATGTTATGAATGACGCTTGTGTTCCTCTCCATTGGGACAAGTTCATAACTTTGATACGGCGTGAGAACGAAAATAGCGCGCGTACATTTAAAGCCACATCGCCCTGCACAAAGCCAGTCTCGTCCGACGGCAGGGCTCTCGATGATATTCGTTGGCTGATAATACTGACGGACTTGTTGCTAAATATAATGTGAACTCTGTCACTGCGGCAGATAAGGCATGCCATCCTGCAAGAGAACAGGCTACTCTTGGTCGTCAGCATGGTACGTCAGTTATTGTAGTTACGGAAACGTTTCTTCCCGTGGCAATGGCCGTTCGGTACTCATGTGGCTAATCGCCTTGAATAAATATCTCCTTCGTGACGACGTCCGCGCATTATTCAGCGGTGTAGTAACTTAGGATGGCTCGTAATTACAGTTAACTCACACTGGACTAGCACTCGGGAGGACGACGATCCAAACCCGTGTCCTGCCATGCTGATTTAGATTTTAAATGATTTCCCTAACTCTTTTATGCAAATACCGGGATGGTTTCTTCGAAAGTACATGAGTGTTTTCCTTCTCCAGACTTGCCTAATCCAAGCTTGTGCTCCGTAGCTAATCTCTACCTCGTCCTCCTGCTCCAGTCAAGTCGAGGACCATCTACTTAAGAGTGAATAAAATCGAAAAAGGAACCCGTGGTTAGAAATCATTCCCTGAGGATAATGAACGATTAACACGCGCATGGCGACAGTTCTCTTTACCTCTGATGGGCGCCAGCTGCCAATGTTACGTGTAGGTCATTCGATAAATACAGTCTCTGCGCCATTGAAGTGAGGAGGCTAATCAACTAGTGTTCTGTTGGCCTCAGACCACAAACCATCTCTAATGCTTACAACTGATTTCTTGAAGTCGCAAGGGGACTGTAAGCCGCTCATTTGCAATCTGTTGTTTGGTGTTAGTGTTGACTGGAATACGCTGTTTGATATTCAGAGCCGGTCACTGTGGCCGAGCGGTTCCAGGCGCTTCAGTCCGGAACAGCGCTGCTGCTACGGTCGCAGGTACGACTCTTGCCTCGGGCATGGATGTGTGTGATGTCCTTCGGTTAGTTAGGTTTAAGTAGTTCTAAGTTCTAGGGGACTCATGACCTCAGAAGTTATGTCCCATAGTGCTCAGAGCCATTTGAACCATTTTTGATATTCTCAAGTACCACAGGAATAAAATTCATGGCCCAAAAGGCACATGAACAAGACTGCAGATATAAGAATCTATTAATGGGAATGGGATGCTGTTAATGAGTTAGAAGTGACACAATGTTGTGGCCCATCCCCAATATTATTTACTGTAAACATTGAGCAAATGGTAAATAAGAAGAAAGATAATTTTGAGAGGTAATTAAATTTCAGGGAGGAGAAATAAAAACGTAAACATTGCCGGTCACACTGTAATTCTCTCAAAGACGACTAAGGGCTTGGAAGATATGTTGAACGAGGAGGAGGAGGAGGAGATTAGTGTTTAACGTCCCGTCGACAACGAGGTCATTAGAGACGGAGCGCAAGCTCGGGTGAGGGAAGGACGGGGAAGGAAATCGGCCGTGCCCTTTCAAAGGAACCAGCCCGGCATTTGCCTGAAAGGATTTAGGGAAATCACGGAAAACCTAAATCAGGATGGCCGGAGACGGGATTGAACCGTCGTCCTCCCGAATGCGAGTCCAGTGTGCTAACCACTCCGCTACCTCGCTCGGTTATGTTGAACAGATTACCCAGGACACTGTCCATGTATGTGGGACATATATTACTCTGATAAGCAAAAACATTATGACCAATGCCCACGGTGACGTTGGATGCCGCCTAGTGGTTTTCCGGGAACGTGACGCGGCAACAAAAGTATCTAAGCGAGGAAGCCATGGACGGGGGATCACCGTAGTGAAGATATGGGGAGCAAATGGGGGAATTCATTGACATAAGTAACTTCAAAAAACTGCAGGTAATTATTACGCATAGCCTGTGAAGGAGTCTCTCGAGAACGACGTAGCTGATCGAATGTTCACTTGCTACTGTCGTGAGTATCTACGGAAAGAGGTGGATGGACGGTTAAACGACCGCTAGATGCTAGATGGTTGGACGTCGTCGACTCTTCACAGAGGGGTTCAGTCTGTTATTTAAAGTAGAATAGATTGTGATTTGCGGCAACTCTGTCGAAAGAGCACGATGGTGGTGCATACATTGTTCATCGTACATTGTTGAACATTGAACTCCACAGCAGATCACCCTAGTTGTTCACCTGTTGACCCAACGACATCGTCAATTACGATTGCGGTGGCCACAGGACCATCGGGATTCGACAGACGATCAATGTAAACGTGTCGGCTCTTCGCGCGAATCACATTTTTGCTGCACTAGGTCCGTCGTCGTCACGACAGACGCCGTCTTCGAGGTGAACGGCGGCTCGGTACGTGCAACGCGCCACAGAGGCAGGCTGTTGGAAGCAATATTGTGGTATGGGAGGCATTCCCCTGCCCTTGAATGGGATCTGTAGTAATGGAAGACACGCTGACAGCTGCGAAGCACCTCCATCCCTTTATGCTTGACTTGTACCCCGATGTGCGATGTTATGTTTTAGCAGTGTAATCGTCCGTGTCTCGGATCTAAAATCATTTTTCAGTGGTTTGAGGAGAAGCATAGTGGACTGAGGTTGATGTATCAGCGAACAGATTTGCCTGATGTAAATCCTACAGAACCTATTTGGGTTGCTGTCGGGCGCCAACACCGCGAAGCAAATCAGTGACCTGCTATTTACACGAATTACATGGCCTGTGCGTAGACATCTGATGCCACATACCTCCACAAACACATCTACACAAACCTACCAATAAACTGTAGGATCCTGGATACGCAGAATAAGTTCTGTTTTTCGTTCCGAAGACGGACAAACAAGCTATTAAGCAGGTGGTCATAATATGTTTGTTCATCCACGTACAGAGCCAGGTGGCGCAGTGGTTAGGACACTGGGCTCCAGACATAAGAGTTTTGCTATTTGGACAGGGACGTAACTGACGACAGACGAAGTACAGGTGAGCGAACTGCTGTATGCAACAGTAAGAAGTGTTCCTGAAAACTAGAAGTACTGTATCTTGACATCAGATATAACTTTAACTATCGAGATATTTACTGTAGAGTAACCTAATATGGAAGCGAAATGTAGGCGAAGAATAAGAGGTCTCAAGGAAATAAAAGATTAGGAAACGTGATCGAATAACAAATGAAAAGGTACTTAATCGAATATGAGGGTGAAGGAATTTGGTAATGAAGGCGGGCGGGGAGAGGGATAAAAATTATTCAATGAAACAGGCTTGATTGCAATAAGATAGTTTTGAAGGCTCAGAATGCAGTAGTTACAGACCTACAGAAGTAAAGTGGTGTGCTTGGGATAGGCTAGAGCGGAAAGCTGCATCAGACCAGTCGTTGGACTGAAAACAACCATTTTTTGGAATAGTCTTACTGTAGCAACAATTTAATCAGCATTTGTATAATTAACCTTTTGTTCATTATTGCTCCTTTGTGAGTAACCATTGCTGTTTGTAAGTAATTTTTCGTCATACCGTTACAACAAAGCTGTAACCGCGCACTATGTTACCTTAATGCATAAACAGATCATGTCATGATGATTTTGTTTAATTTTTGCAGAGGAATCCTGTGAGGCACCATGCCGACCATCACAGTATATGGCAACGACTTTAGCCCACCGGCGCGAGCAGCAAGGATGGTAGCCGAGGCAGTGGGAGTGGACGTAGACCTCAAGAGGACCTACCCCTTGCGAGGGGAGTGCAAGAAACCCGAATATCTCAAGGTAACTCACTTGGTGGACGGCTGAAGTACCATTAGTTGAAACTGCCAGCGACAGTGGCTGCCACCGATAGCTAGCAGATGGGTACTGTTGTCAGACCGTTACGGACCGGTGATCACTGGTGCTGCTCGCCATCCAGCCGTCGTGACGTCAGCGGTTGGCTCTCGCAACTGAAGCTACCAGCCTGGCATTAAAACTGTCGGTAAACACTGTGCGCGCCATATCTTATTTCATTTAAACCGTCAAAGATCAGTTTTGATGACAATGACTATGAGCGACTGGCAATGTACGTTTATAGTCGTCCTGTTGTAAATGACCACAAGGATAACGATTTCAGAAACTGCTTGCAAATATCTGTGGAAAAGTGTGGAATTCACTACTAAAATTACTTGTAGTTCACATTACCATAATTTCCTCTTCCTCTTCTTCAAACAAGAAGGCTAGAATCGAAATGGTAACACAATCTCTCTCCCCAGTCTCACCACCAGTGAACGCACGTAAGGCTTCTAACAGAGGGAATGCCAGTAATTAATAATCCATCCTTATAATTACTGATTCTAGACGTTTTCCTAATGACCGATCCATAGATGAATTTGTTTAGAGCTCTTAATTTTACTTCGAGTTCCCTTTAAGTTTTGTTGCAAATCAGCACTTTAACAAACTTCTCCACGCAAATGGAGACAATTCACATTTTCTTTCCTCACCTATTTATCAGTATCGTTGTTCTTGTCTGAATACGACTTCGGCATATTTATTTAATACTTTTGGATTTGCATGCGCACATTCTATCTCATTTGATTCTTAAGCCCTCATTTGTATTGTTTTATAATTAATTTCTGTTTTGATGCTGTGTGTGTGTGCGTGTGTGTGTGTGCGCGCGCGCGCGCGCTTTTGTATGTGGAAACAGGTGCAGGAGACGCTATATAATGTCTGGGTAGTCACTGGTATTCTTTGACCAGTCTCTTGCTCACCTAAAGGGGACCCAATCTAAACGCTTAACTTTGTCTTGTGCTCCAAGTATTTTTCTAGAGACTGATATGAAGTACTTAATAGTGAGCTTAAAATAGCCAACCCAGCAGTCCAGGACAACAACTGTGACAAACACATGTGGGGAGGAATTTTGATGCATTTTTAGATATGTAAACCTGGGAATGTTGGGATTCTTTGTTTCAGACCAACGGTTAATCTTTGTTGGACGCGATAAAGAAATAATGTAACTGCCTGTGTTCGGTGCGCATTGAAATACCACAGTGTTTGAGGTTTTAAGATGAGTTTAATTAAGAAAGCTGTGTGAAGATTTTTGATTGGGTGAAGTACGTCCTCAAGGGTGAGAAAAATGTATGTAGAGCCTTTGTCACAATGAGCTCTATGGCTATGGAGAAAACAGACCAGAAGTCTTTGAACTATTCTTAATTTCAGGATTGCGTCTGATATATATATATATATATATATATATATATATATATATATATATATATATATGGGAACAATTCATTTTTCAAATTTTTCTATTAATTCAGTCTTTAAAATTTTTATGGAATGACACGTATTGGGTACAACTCGGGCAACCACCCACGCTGTATGTTTACGTGGGAAAATTCGTGTGATGAAGCTAATCTAGATAAGTAAAATCGTGTGAAGCTTTTAATTTTGCACTCCGTCGGCAAAATAGTGGTGAGTACATTAGCCACATACCCGGCGGTTCCTAAATGATCGCATTACACTGGGAAATGCGCAGGGTCGCTCTGGATATTAAATTTAACTTTGTTAGGAAAAATATAGTGTCTGAAATACTGAGCTGGTGGAGCAGTCTCATCAAGATTCATCTGAAAGTATTTACTTTATTTGCTAAGGACCCCATGAAAATATTAAATGATCGAACTGCACTGTTTCCATTCCATTACATTTGATCCCAATTCCTTGCATAGCTATGTACTGGTGTTGGCAACTTATTTTTGCACCGTACCCCCTGGTGCTATATCCTCAGATTTCAAGAAGAATTTAAAAATTCCAATTCCAAAGAAACCAGGTGTTGACAGGTGTGAAAATTAAGGAAATATGAGTTTAATAAGTCACAGCTGCAAAATATTAACAGTAATGGGAGGATCAGGTTAGATTCCGTAGAAAAGTTGGAACACGTGAGGCAATACTGGCTCTACGACGTATTTTAGAAGATAGACTAAGGAAAGACAAACCTACGTTTCTAGCATTTATAGACTTAGAGAATGCTTTTGACACTGTTGACTGGAATACTCTCCATCAAATTCTGAAAGTGGCAGGAATCAAAAACAGGGAGCGAAGCTATTTACAAATCGTACAGAAATCAGATGGCAGTTATGTGAGTCCAGAGTAATGGAAGGGAAGCAGTGGTTGGGAAGGGAGTGAGAGAGCGTTGTAGCCTGTCCCCGATGTTATTCAATCTGTATATTGAGCAAGCAGTAAAGGAAACAAAAGCAAAATTTGGAGTAGAAACTCCAGGGAGAAGAAATTATCTTTGAGGTTTTGCCGATGATATTGTAATTCTGTCAGAGATAGCAAAGGACTGGGAAGAGCAGTTTAACGGAATGGACAGTATCTTGAAAGGAGGATATAAGATGAACGACATCAAGAGCAAAACGAGGATAATGGAATCTAGTCTAATTAAATCAGGTGATGCTGAGGGAATTATATTACAAAAGAGACACTTAAAGTTGTCTATGACTTTTGCTGTTTGGGGAGCAAAGTAACTGATGATGGTCGGAGAGGATCTATAATGTAGACTGGCAATGGCAAGGAAAGCGTTTTTGAAGAAGAGAAATTTGTTAACATCGAGTGTAGATTTAAGTGTCAGGAAGTCATTTCTGAAAGTATTTGTATGGAGTGTAGCCATGTATGGAAGTGAATCATGGATGGTAACTAGAAGCTTTTGAAAAGTGGTGTTACAGAAGAATGCTGAAGATTAGATGAGTTGATCACGTATCTAATGCGGAGGTACTGAAGAGAACTGAGTAGAAGTGTAATTTGTGGCACAACTTGACGCAGAAGAACGGATCGATTGGTAGGACAGGTTCTAAGGCATCAAGGGATCACCAATTTAGTATTGGAGGGCAGAGTGGAGGTAAAAATTGTGGAGGGTAAAAATGGTGGAGGGAACCAAGAGACGAGTACACTAAGCAGATTCAGAAGGGTGTAACTTGCAGTAGTTACTTGGAGATAAGGAAGCTTGCGCAGCATAGAGTAGCATGGGGACTGCATCAAACCAGTCTCTGGACTGAAGTCCACAACACACGTAGACAGCTAGTAAAGCTACGTCGTCAAACTATCGTCTGCATTTGTTAACATCTTAATTTTTAGATAACAGGCTACCTAAGTTTATTCTGTTCAATAAACTATAATGAAAGAACAACAACGCAGAATCTTTTCAGAGAAGATCATACATCAACAACATCCTATGCAGATGAGGACGAAACGTTAGGTTTTAATGAGAAATCCATTCGACCTCGGTGTAATACCCCGGAGTATTTTATTAAGTGTAATCATCAACTATATTCACATATATAAAGTGCTTAGACAAAATGATGTGAAAGTCAGTTTCAACACTGTGCACAGAACTTCAAGGGCTACACTTGTGACTGAGTTACTGTTTAACGTATAATATGAATTTGGCCTATAAGTGCCACATTCTTTACTATTGGACTGTTGTTTTATGTTTAGGTGTTTTGTAATAGGGTTCGTATTTTGTGAAATTACTGTCACGTAGGCTGTGTTTCGAGAAGAATTTAAAATTTACCTTACTATGCATCACTTTACTGTCTGGGGAAAGCAACCTTAAATTATTCTTACTACGAAAACTAATTTAATTTTTGGGATACGTGAAACCAAATACATGTAAATGAAAGTGTTTGTTTGGTAACCACTTAATTACAGCAGTCAGCGACAATCACAACAGTTGTCAAGCCATAGGAACCGACGATCGTGTCGATGCACCAACCCCACAGGTCCAAACGAAGACGATGTGCTTCGTGCAGGACAAAAAAAAGCTTGTCTTAAGTGAAGCTGCATAAAATAATGAAGTACTTTATCAGTAAATATAATCAAGCAACAAATTGCACAGTGACGCAAAAGCGCATAAGCAATTTTTAAATGCATAAAAAGCAAGAGTTGGGAATTTCTACCGACTACAGGGTCTAAAGTGATTGAAAAACACAAGTATTTTGGATACTCTAAAGCTCATAAATTTCTAGGAACTATGGTCACAACGCAATAGCTTGCTGCGAGCAGCAAAGAGTTAACTTTACAATAAACATGCATTTCCATAACTATGTGGTTTTTTTTTTTTAGTCACCAATGTTCTGGGCTGGTTTGATTCGGCAGCCATGAATGCCTCTTATGCTCCAACCTCCTCATCTCAGAGTATCACTTGCAACCTACTACCTCTATTATTTACTGATGCATTCCAATAGAGGTCTTCCTCTACAGCTTTGGCCCCATAGAGCTCTCTCTAGTACTATGGAACTCATTCCTCGATGTCTTAGCAGTTGTCTTACCATCCTGTCCTTTCTTCTTGTCAATGTTTTCCACATATTTCCTTCAGATTCTGCGCAGGAGATCCTCATTTCTTATTTTATCAGTCCACCTTATTTTCCTCATTCGCCTGTAGCACCATATGTCAGATGCTTCGATTCTCTTCTGTTCTTGTTTACCCACTGTCCATGTTTCACTCCTGTACAATGCTTTGCTTCAAACATATGTTCTCAGAAATTTCTTCCTCAAATTAAGGTCTATGTTTGATACTGGTAGAGTTCTCTTGGCAACGAACGCCCTCTTTGCAAGTGCTAGTGTGCTTTTTATGACCTCCTTGCTACGTCCGTCATTGGTTATTTTGCTGCCTAGGTAGTAAAATTCCTTAATTTCATCTACTTACCGATCATCAATTCTGATGTTATGTTTCTGGCTGTTCTCATTTCTGCTACTTCTTATTGCTTATGTCTTTCTCAGTCCATAATCTATACTCATTAGACTGTTCTACCATTCAGCAGATCATGCAATTTTTCTTCACTTTCAATCCAGATAGCAATATCAAGATAGCATATCATCGAATCGTATCATTGATATACTTTCACCTTGAATTTTGATACACTCCTGAAACTTTCTTCTACTTCCGTCATGCTTCTTCGATGTACAGACTGAAGAGTAGGGACGGAAGACTGCATCCCTGTCTTACACTCTTTCTTCCCTCTTGGTTCTTATACGTAATATATGTTACATTCTCTCCGTATAACTTACCCCTATTTTTCTCAGAATTTCGACCATCTTGCACAATTTTACGTCGTGGGACGCCTTTTCCCGGTCGACAAATCCTATGCGGTACTGTATCTGACAGATGTAAGAAGCTTAGTCAAGTTGGAAGACTTTACCCTCCAGCGATCCTCTAATTAACTATATCTCACACATAGCACTTTTAGTTGACATTTAGTTCTTCTTTACGGTTCAGCCTCAGTTATTCTGTCGGGAGCCAAAAGTGTCAGTCTTCCACATTTTGACATGCGGTTGACATCTGAGGCATAAGAATTTCAGTCTTTCACATACGCCTTGTTACTGGTAAATATATATTAAAATAACTTAGACATGTGAAATCGATACGCAAAAATCAGTGATGAGTAATTGTCTAATATGCTGCGGTTTAAGGAATTGACATTCCTCTTCGATGTGATCTAAACGGACTGTGCTGATACCAAGTTTCTGATAATACTACAACTGTGCAATTTCTGTTCCATTCTAGTAATTTCTGTTATTTCTACTTTATGGAGCTAAATACCCATTCTCATGTGTATTTCATTTACAGATGAACCCAATGCACCAGATTCCAACCATTGATGATGGAGGATACCTTTTGTCTGACAGGTACGTGTACTAAAATGTTATTCATTCCATACTGGATTCATTACAAAGTCTAACTGGTTGTTTGTACTTTGTGTTGAATGCACTTGTAACTTTGGAATCGAATTTAGACGTTGATTAGGGATGAGCTGAAGTAGTGCTTGATATGGTTAAATACTCCAGTCAGCTTTAATGAAATTACTTAGCGTGAGCAATATTTTGTAATTTACTTGTGATATGGACAGCAGTTATGTCGTCTTAACGGGCCTATTTGCTAGGACGACTGATTTTTAATACTTATATAAGATTTTAATAACAACACTAAGTGACATAATTAGAGGATCACCTTTTCGAAACCCCGTAACTGTATCCCGCTGTGGCACATAAGTCTGAAATTTTGGTCAAGGGACCCTACAACCTTCCTTTGTAATGGCGCAAAAGCGTGGCGACTTGCAGCCTCAGTCTCGGGCTCTGCGACGCTTCACACAGCGACGTGTCGAAACATGCGAAGGAAAAGCCAGAGCTCTGAAGTTCATGATGTCACACTGGCATCAAATTTCACCACAATTATGCCTAACACTCTGCGGATGTGTCGCACGATGAGAAGCCCATCACGCCACCATTAACCACACTTCACTCCATACGTTAACGTCTGTGCAATGTAGACCAGTACTGTAACACGCCGCATTGAAATCACCGATTTTCTTCTTTCGAGTGGCCGAGGGAAACACTTCAGACACACCGCCACTCGGAATCGGCAAGGAAAGGCCTTGGGAGAGTGACATAAAGGGCGCTAATTTCCATATACTTTGCGGTCTGAAACGACAGATAGCATTGGATGAGTAGCAGGACGACGTTCTGCACTCCCTTGGTACTGTTGACACCTCCCGGCCGATTCAAGCCTTCTCCAAAGACATCGTGGACCAACAACCCTGCTGGAAGTGGTCACACCCTTTTACAGTGCAGTGCGAACGCAAGTTCTACTCTGGCGTACAGGACGGAACCACCAAGGACCGTTCAAATCCATTCAACGAAATATGGACGTGCTGCAAAGGGTTTTTGTGCTTTTACAACCCTCCCGCTTAGCGCTCTCATGAGGTGTGATCAGAGCGGTGCGACATTGGCTCTTGCTTGAATAAACGTCGGAGGTTCCTAAGTCCCCGCTGTTCGGCAGCACCCTCAGTGCCAACTACCTGCCTTTGTTGAACACTTATAAATATATATAAAGTGTCTCTGCCGAAGCCCTAAGCGCTTGTAGACAGGTAACCCCTTTGATGCACCTCCGATTCCAGGCGGTCTACTAGCAGACTCTTTGAAAACTGTTGCAATTATGTAAAGATAGAAAGCAATTTTACCTACAGTTAGTGTATGTGTTGAGTATCATTGGCACTGTAAACGAGGGAATCATTTTCCAAAAATATATTATTCCTTGTCCACTTATTACATAAGACTTACCTTCTTAACAATGACGGTAAAAGTTGTGGTGTCTTCATTACATTCAACTTATAATCTGTCTTACATACAATAGTTCAAAGTGATTTAGTTTTTGTACACTCTACAGTGTTGTTGAAAACATGAAACATTTCCAGAACAGTTATTATTCATCTTATTTTTAATAATTTATATTTCCTTTAGTCAACGAATTTTTTCATCGCACACTGCACAATGTTCAGACCGTTGAGGTAGATCTGTATTTGGTAATTTTTTTAAAGTAATTTACTCCCACAGTAAATAATGTGTTTACATCAACCGCAGGAACATAATTTCGCTTAGCAGACAGTGAGTACAGAGTAAAGAGTAACTATCCTTAGTAAAAATTATTTGCAAGTTCCATGGTCCAGCCTAAATATTTTTATGCAAAAGTAATATGCAAGACGACCAAATCTGCTTATGACTGGAAATTTATTTAGAATGTACCTTTGATTTTCATTGATGTATCATAGATATGTGTGGTATAACCTTCATTGGGATTTAAGAGCAAAATTAAATATTCTATAAAGCAGTGCAATTTGCAGAGAAAATGATTCCTTACATTTTTGGTTATTATTTTCTATAAACGTCAAGCATCAGATGAAAAAAATAGTTCCTCTTAGAAATTATAAAGTGATTTCGGTTGCGCGAAAGAACGTTTATTATGCTAATTTATAATATTTCAGATTTATTTTATCAGAAGGATTTGATTTCAGTTTATTTCATGTTTCAGTCATGCAATAGTGACCTATATAGTGGACAAATATGCAAAGAATGATAGCCTGTACCCGAAGGACATCCTGAAACGCTCTATAGTTCATGAGAGGCTGTTTTTCGACGTCGCATTGTATACCAAAGTTTTAAATTTTGCGGTAAGTATTTGTGTCTCATTTTACAAGCAAGACAATTACTTTTGCAAGTAAATGAAAAACAGACTTATATCATAATTTGACATGTAATGATTTGGTAATGTGTGGTGTCTTCTATATTTACTCACTGAAATAGTTTGGAGACTATTGTAAGGTAAGCACTGTTGAAAAATCGCCGTGTTGAAGCAATGGTAGTCACTTATCTTCAGCTGAACCTGCAGTATACAGTTAAAATGTGTTCAAGTAAGGGAATTACAAGTAAAATTGTTTTTAAGTACTTTTATTGCTATTGTTTAACGAGATATTGCTAAGAAGCAAATAGGGTAAATCACTAACGATACTGATAGAAACTATTAAGTAGAAACAGGGTTAGTTGAGATAAATGTGAAGAAAATAGGAAATGAAGTAACTGCGCCTAGAACTGACTTTGTGACGTTAAAGGCAGCTTGAGCGAAATGATGGAGGTTTGATTTACTGTAAGTACACGCAGAAAATTGTAGTACACGGAATGTTACCCACGCAAAATTTAAGTTTGAATTACAATTTAGTCGAAGGGAATGGATTGCTTGAAACAGAGATGATGGAAACGATGAAAGATATACAGGAAATCCAGTTATGCAGTTCGAATTTCACAGGTCAGTTAAATATTTAAGTTCAAACAATGCTGCTCATGCTGCTGCGATAATACGAGTGTGTTACTACATGATGAATAAACATGTTTTCAAAAATAGGGGAAACAGTCTTTTGGGAAGTCTTCTGGGAACAGTCTTTTGGGAAGACTTGTGATTTTATTTCACAATGTGCTGCGGCCTGTAATACTTACATTCACGTTATTTAATACCGAAGGACACTGGTAAACACGGTATTATTTGTGAGAAAAGTCAGTTTCCTCATAGCCATCGACAGTGTAGCATAAACCAGTCCATGAAACATTTTCATTAAAACGAAGTAAAAGTGCTCAATTGACTACGGTAACCGAGTGATAAGGACTTAGAGGGACGATTCATGGCTCAAAACTAACTCATAGTTACATATTAGTAAACTGCCCGTATCACATTATACCGGTAAACATGAAATTATATATTTTATCAATCGAAATTGCTGAGGGAAGCCAGTTTGCCAGTGGAAACCATACCTGCCTTCAAGTTCAAAGTACTGAAAATGCTGAAACCATGATGGGCAGAAGCATTTCTGCATACGAAATATGAGTACTAAGACCTGCAGTCGCTTGAACCATTCTTACTGGCCACAAAGACATATAGAAACATAATACGGCTATACATCTCAAATGTTTACGAACGTATGTTGAAAAACAATTAAAAAAAAGCAAAGAAGTCTTACAGACTGTTGAAGTTCACACAACTGCAGGAAGAGCTGGCGTGGAGGCATCAGCTCTGTGACTCATCATGACCAGTCCTTCTTAAAAAATGGATGGAACATTCTATTGACAAATTATTCTCGAACGAAAATAAGCAACCAAATGTTAAATTTGGTGTTCACACCATCACCATAGATATATAAATCACCCTATGTTTTTTAGATCGTATAAAAATGATAATTTTACTGCTTTTTAATGCTGACAAGTACAGTTTTTAACCTTGACATTTACATATTTTAATTAAGTATTTTTAACTGAAAAAAAAAGATCTACTGAATACAGTATGTGCAAATGGAATGTAACAAATGTACCAGACGCCACCTGTCGGTAATAGTGTTATAATTAATATAAATGACGTGCACTCTGCCAACCAATTTTATGTGACGTAGCATGTGAAAATTGCTGGATTTGGACGGGTTACTCCTGTAACTGAAATATCAGGTACGCTCTGGTACATTTGATGTTGATTAGATGGGATGAAAAAGATTTGCATCCGTGAAATAGTAAATTAGTATCACTATTTTTACAGATCTGAAGATGGTTCTGAATGAACCGAAACTGGTCATATGAAAAAAAAATTGCAATGAAGACGGTTTTTAAGTAACAATGCCGAGATCATTTCGTCGAGATCTCGAACGGCGATTACTTCTCTCATAAGGCTACATTTAAGATGATGTTCAGTTTAGAATGACTTCCTGTCGCAGAGATGTTACACACTCCTTTTCTCCAATTTATCTTTCGCCCAATGATAATATCGGAGCATTGCTGCTCATTGGAAGCCCTGTTCAGTATCAAGCAGACGTCTTGTACATCGTTTGCAAAGGTTAGAAGAAAATAATCTGAGAATAGTTCAATTAGCAACTTGCTACAACCATAATGCTGATTGTTTAACATCTCAGTCAGCCTCACCAGAGACTATAGCTACATAAATTTTTAATGAATATATCACGTGACTCTCTCTAATTCTGACGTGATGTTTCCCGCAGGTAGCACCTCTGCTTTTCAAAAAGGAGCCGAGTGACGAATCGAGGGACAGTCTGATAGACAGTCTGGAGACGGTGGAGCGGTTCCTGGACATCAGCAAATTTATTGCCGGGGACAGCTTAACCATTGCTGACTACTGCTGCTACTGCAGCATCACATTTATTGACGTAAGTACATTTCGTACGCTACTAGTGGTGGTCGTGGTGGTGGTTAGTGTTTAACGTCCCGTCAACAACGAGGTCATTAGAGACGGAGCGCAAGCTCGGGTTAGGGAAGGATTGGGAAGGAAATCGGCCGTGCCCTTTCAAACGAACTATCCCGGCATTTGCCTGAAACGATTTAGGGAAATCACGGAGACGGGATTGAACCGTCATCCTCCCGAATGCGAGTCCAATGTGCTAACCCCTGCGCCACCTCGCTGGGTACCCTACTAGAGTGCCATATTTTGAAACTTAGGAATTACAGTGGGGAGGCAGTATAGTTTGCTTTTTACATCTTACAGCTATGCCATTATGATCTCTCGTGTACTTTTATTTTTAATAATACTCGGAGCAGTCAAATAACTTGTAATATATTTCTATTTATTTATTTTCTTTTGCATCATCTCCTCGTCCTTTATAATTGTGTCCTGTCTGAGACATGCAGTACGTATCTGACGGGGAAGTTGCATAAACAATGATGTAGATACCTACGGTAAGGTTTCACATTCAGCTCTAAACCACGTCAGCTCGACATTCTCATTTGTCTTCCTCAACGTCTTTGCGTAGTTAAAAGATTTACCTTCATTTTATGTTTTATCACATATCTATAACAATATTATTTATTCAGCAATCTTAATTATTAATCGCAAAAGCTTTTCAGTTCCTGTATTTTCATCTTCAGATACAATACTGTCCGATTTACGCCTTAGTTTTTCAGGTTGTTTCGGTAAACACAAAGTGATTTACACGATGCGAATATTTTATTGGACTAAAAAACCTATTTTATATTTAAGGACTTAGCCACGTTTGTCAGCATGAGAACGTGTGTGACTATTAATTGTAGGTGTAAACATTAGTTATTTCAGTACAGAACGATTTTTTTCTAACAGCGATATAAAATCACGATTTACTTTAACAGTTGCATAATACTTGAAATTGCTTAGTGTTTAAAAATAACCATTTGCAATAATTCGGCTACATTGCGGACTGATCACTCATCAGGCCTATGACTTAAATATGTCATCCAAATTTAATTATGGTTTTCTTACAAGAAGACTATATTCTCGACAGTCAGAAACATGGCTTTTACGTTACAGTGTTAGTTCACTAAGTTTCATAGATTCTACACAGCCGTGATATTCAGTGTAGCGACGAATGCAAGAGTTCATCTAGTTTATACAATAAATTCTTAGAGTGTATGTTTTCTGTACTTTGTTAAAAATAATTATGACGAACGTCATATTTTTTGTACATGTTGACATCTTTCTGAGTTCCGATAGATCGTTTTACTAATTATGGTTTCCATATTCACCACTTGAATATGTAGAAAGCATTCAGGGAAACTAAAATGGACGTATTGAACTTTATAGGCGTAGCTGCTGACTGTAAGTAGATATACTGGAACGAGCGGCTGACCAAATATTATCAGCAAGAGATATTACACACCAAGCGAGGCGGCGCTGTGGTTAGCACACTGGCCTCGCAGTCGACACGAAGACAGCGTGTATATTCCAAGCAATAGGCACTCCAGCCACTACAGCCGTTATTAAGTACATCAAATGAATTCGCAATTGCGAATAAGTACAAAATTCACCTGTAGACTGGAATGACGACAAGATTTGTACCAGACTGGAACTCGAACCCGGATCTCCTACTTATCACGAGAGGACGCCTTACCATTTGGCTATCCGAGCACGACTTACTGCCAGACATAAACTTGCATATGGCGCAACCATTCGTCTACGTTCTGTCGTCGTACATCTATTATGTACATTCCCGTACAGGCCAGACGCTGTACCTGAAAGCCACTTGCCCGGTATCAGCAGATCAATACGATATTATGCTTTGCACAAGCAGATGTTGAAATAACAACTCTAATTTTTTCACATTAATCTAAAAAGTCTTCCAAAAAACGGTATCAGCTGTGCCTACGTTTGTAGATGATCTCGTTCGTACGGCACAGAGTTTTCTCTTCCGTTGCTTTCTCACTAGCCTAACTCAGAAGCATTGACAATACATTTGATAATTCTGGCGCGTACCACTTCAGCATTTTATTTTTATTCAGCAGTTTGTAAGTAACCATGTTTGTGGGGAGAAGCACGAAAATGATGAAGAATCGCAAAAGGGATTCGGAAAGTTAATCCGGAAACGATTTAAACAACGCTTATTGTTGGTTGATGATTGGAAAAGGTACCGACACCTAAAAAACGTTAAGCAACGATTTGGAGAGAATGCAAATCTAGTAATATGGAGTGGGAGTGAAGTGGATGAAGATGAGTAAGACAAAGTGCGTTTAGTAGCTATTTTGTACGTGATGGGAGGATTACAGTGTGCTATCAAA
This sequence comes from Schistocerca gregaria, assembly GCF_023897955.1. Lineage (NCBI taxonomy): Eukaryota > Metazoa > Arthropoda > Insecta > Orthoptera > Acrididae > Schistocerca > Schistocerca gregaria. The sequence goes on from NC_064921.1 coordinate 217,685,149, forward strand.
TGTGGCACAGTAGGCAGGAATCACTGATATGTTTCTTTAGTAATGCCATAACAGAAGCCACAGGTAAAAAAGTTTCCGTGGAAACAAGTTTAGACGTAGACTACATTAAACTACTTGATTTTTTCTAGACTTAAATAACTATGAGTAAAGAGGTTATCAGTCAATGTTGATGTATACTGTTTATTGGCTAAAGCGGTTGCGACAGTTATGTCCTTCCCATAGCCTCTAGTAAGAGACCTGAATGGATGGACGTTACTGCTATATACTGACGCAACCTTAGTCTAAGAAGGAGGACGTAACTCTTGAAACTGATTTACCCAATAGGCAACATACACTATGTGATCAAAAGTGTCCGGACATGCTCAAAAACATACGTTTTTTATATTAGGTGCATTGTTGTGCCACCTACTGCCAGATGGTACGTATCAGCGACCTCAGTTGTCATTGGACATCGTGAGAGAGCAGGATGGGATGCTCCGCGGAACTCACCGACCGTGGTGATTGGGTGCCACTTGTGTCATACGTCTGTACGCGAGATTTCCACACTCCTAAACATCCCTAGGTCCACTGTTTCCGATGTGACAGTGAAGTGGAAACGTGAAGGGGCACGTACAGCCCAAAAGCGTATCGACCGACGTCGTCTGTTGACTGACAGAGACCGCCGACAGTTGAAGAGGTTCGTAATGTGTAATAGGTAGACATCTATCCAGACCATCACACAGGAATTCCATACTGCTTCAGCATCCACTCCAAGTACTATGACAGTTAGGTAGGAGGTGAGAAAAATTGGAGCGGCTGCTCATAAGCTACACATCACGCCGGTAAATGCCAAACGACGCCTCGCTTGATGTAAGGAGCGCAAACACTGGACGATTGAACAGTAAGAAGATGTGTGAAGCGACGAATTACGGTCAACAATATGGTGGTCCGATGTCAGGGTGTAGCTAAGGCGAATGCCCGGTGGACGTCATCTGCCAGCATGTGTAGTGCCACAGGAAAATTCGGAAGTGGTCGTGTTTTTCATGGAGGGGGCTTGCACCCCTTGATGTTCTGCGCGACACTATCACAGCAAAGGCCTACATTGATGTTTTAAGCACCTTTTTGCTTTCCACTGTTGAAGAGCAATTAGGGGATGGTGACTGCATCTTTCAACCGATCGAGCACCTGTTCATAATGCACGGCCTGTGGCGGAGTGGTTACCCCACATAACATCCCTGTAATGAACTGGCCGCCACAGAGGCCTGACCTGAATCCTATAAAACACCTTTGGAATGTTTTGGAACGCCGACTTCGTGCGAGGCCTCACGGGCCGACATTGATTTCTCCCGTTCAGCACTCCGTGAAGAATGGTCTGCCATTCCCAAGAAACCTACCAGCACCTGAATGACCATATGCCTGCGAGAGTGACATCAAGGCTAAGGGTGGTCCTACCCCATATTGAATTCCAGCAGTACCAATGGAGGGCGCCACGAACTTGTCAGTCATTTTCAGACAGGTGTCCGGATACTTTTGATCACATTAGTGTAGGTGAGCACTGACTGATAACCTATGCATTCAAATCCTTTATGGTCCTCGAACAACATGGTAAATGTAAAAAATTTAATCAGCTATGAGGGAAAATATCATTCTCAGTTCTTATAAAAATGATAAGTAAACCCAATGTCTTCGTGCATTTCAAGACTGAATAACAGCCAGTAAGTACTCGCCAAATTACAAGTGAATTGGTAGGTGTGAGTAGCACTATTCGAAAGTTACTGCTTGAACAAGAGAGCTATAACTACATGAACCCGGAGTTTGTTTCAGACTTCGTGTTATGTTTAGTCGAACATTACTACAGCTGTTCGTGAAGCAAAATCAGTTTTAAATCTGGATACTTTCTTCTGATTAAGCCTGTTTCGTTAGTAATGCTTCAGTCATGTATGGACTCGCTTAAATACCCATATCAAATTTGTGCGAAGAGGCCTACAAAATTTCCAGTGAACATGTCAGAGGATGTAATATATAACTACTAAGTGAAGCATAATATTCTTCTACGCCAAATCACTGTATAGCGGGAGGAATATTGTTGTTCGGCGACGCTTAGAGCCTTCAGCAAATCTGCACGTGATGCTTCAGATTACTCGCTAAAAGTGCAGTGGAACTGAAAGATATGACACTTTGCTAGAATGCAGTTCTTTTTTAACGCCAATTCTCCTTTACTTTTATCAACATGAAACATACCTCTTACCACACCCTGGTACTTAAAAAAATGGTACCATGGACATTCAGTAATTTTTCGGCCGTTTACACTTTTCTTGTGGCATCTGCAGAGTGAGCTCTTCATTTTATTCGTTAGTCTTTAAATTCCTCATCAATTCTCAAAGTCTAAGACCTTAACACGGAAACACAAACTTAATTCTCTTGTTGTTGCTTTGACGCTGGGGATTTAATGAGCCTGTAGAATATCTTCTTTTTTTGTTTCTTTTCTTTTTCAGGTTCCACAAAAGGGTAGAATAGACCTCACAAAGTACAAAAATATCCAGAGGTGGATGGACCTACTCCATAAGACTAGTCCCTTGTTTACGAAGTATGACGAGATCGCTGAGAATTCGCTGAAAGTATTTTTACAGGATGGAAAGTATTAAATATACATATGTTTTCCTTAATGAGTAAATACTGTATCTGTGGAAATACTGTATTGTTGTGCTAAAAGTGTGAGCAATACTGTAACTAAAGAGGAGACCAAATAAAATAGTAAATACCTTGATGTTTCCATTTCTAAAGAATGATTGTAGGTCTTCCAATTTTTCCTCTCATGATAGTGTGAGAATCATCTTTCGTGTTTGTATGGTCGAATTAGCAGCAGCATGCGCTGAGGAGTGTAAGTGACTGGGCGCACAGGCTGTATGGGAGACCTTTTGAGAAGTAGCTGTGTAAGCGACTTGTGGTTACATGCAACGTCGTCGTGAGCTGATGCCGTTCGAACACTTTATGATGGGAATTTCGATTACGGCTATGGTGCAACAATTTGGCTTCGCACTTTCAACCGCGTACATAGTGTATCGTTAAGGGTTGGATGACGGTGTCACAGTCCACAAAAGATGAACTAACGGCCGTCCAGCCACTCTCGATGAAGGGCATCAGTGCAACAGATGACGGCTCTGTTCAACACAGAACTGAGCTAGACACGTCTCCCAGTGGATAATCCGTCGGAACCTGAGCTGCATGGGGTATGGGAACCGGCGCCGCACATGGATGCGACTGTTAATCCACCTAGCGAAACGGATTTCATTTGTCGCCAGTCATCAGGGATGGACACTGTAACAAAGGCATAATGAGATATGGTCGACGAATCACACTTCCATGCCTTTGGGAGGCACCGTGTATGATACAGACCTCATGAATCGATGGATACTGCCTGCCAAAAAGATGTGATGCAAGGCGATGGTGGCGGTATGTTGAGCTGCTCGGGGACCATATCCACCCATTTTTGGCCTTTCAGCGCCCTGACAATTTTTTGGTAACATGCACGGGAGGTCCAAAGACTGAGATGGCCACTCCAGAGCCCAGATTTGAAGCTAATCGACCATATCTGGGATGTCATGAAACGCAAGCTCCATGCCACAGATCCTGCTGCACCCACGAACATATCAGAATTGACCGCTACTTTGCAAACGATTTGGTGTCATCTGCTTCCAGAGGGGTAATATGGACTTGTAGACTCACTTCCACGGCGTCTCACTGCAATGCGCAGGGCCAGAGTGGGCCCCACGAAATCTTAGGTGCCTGTCCCATGACATATGATAAGTCAGTGTAAAGATAAGACTCTTACTATCTACAGTCAGATGCTCATTAATAGAGTTTTCAGGTGATACGTTTGTCAATAACAAGGTAGCAATGGCAGAAGACAGTATCGCTATGCAGAATGTCTCGTGGAGGATCGATGAATGGTGCAGGTTCTGGCAGTTGACTCAGAATATAAATAAATGTAACATATTGCTCACACACAGGAAAAGAATCCCACTACTGTATTTCTTCACTATCGATGAGAAACTTATGGAAACAATGTTGTTGTTGTTGTCTTCAGTCCTGAGACTGGTTTGATGCAGCTCTCCATGCTACTCTATCCTCTGCAAGCTGCTTCATCTCCCAGTACCTACTGCAACCTACATCCTTCTGAATCTGCTTAGTGTACTCATCTCTCGGTCTCCCTCTACGATTTTTACCCTCCACGCTGCCCTCCAATGCTAAATTTGTGATCCCTTGATGCCTCAAAACATGTCCTACCAACCGATCCCTTCTTCTAGTCAAGTTGTGCCACAAACTTCTCTTCTCCCCAATCCTATTCAATACCTCCTCATTAGTTACGTGATCTATCCACCTTATCTTCAGTATTCTTCTGTAGCACCACATTTCGAAAGCTTCTATTCTCTTCTTGTCCAAACTAGTTATCGTCCATGTTTCACTTCCATACATGGCTACACTCCAAACAAATACTTTCAGAAACGACTTCCTGATGCATAAATCTATATTCGATGTTAACAAATTTCTCTTCTTCAGAAACGCTTTCCTGGCCATTGCCAGTCTACATTTTATATCCTCTCTACTTCGACCATCATCAGTTATTTTACTTCCTAAATAGCAAAACTCCTTTACTACTTTAAGTGTCTCATTTCCTAATCTAATTCCCTCAGCATCACCCGATTTAATTTGACTACATTCCATTATCCTCGTTTTGCTTTTGTTAATGTTCATCTTATATCCTCCTTTCAAGACACTGTCCATTCCATTCAACTGCTCTTCCAAGTCCTTTGCCGTCTCTGACAGAATTACAATGTCATCGGCGAACCTCAAAGTTTTTACTTCGTCTCCATGAATTTTAATACCTACTCCAAATTTTTCATTTGTTTCCTTTACTGCTTGCTCAATATACAGATTGAATAACATCGGGGAGAGGCTACAACCCTGTCTCACTCCTTTCCCAACCACTGCTTCCCTTTCATGCCCCTCGACTCTTATGACTGCCATCTGGTTTCTGTACAGATTATAAATAGCCTTTCGCTCCCTGTATTTTACCCCTGCCACCTTTAGAATTTGAAAAAGAGTATTCCAGTCAACATTGTCAAAAGCTTTCTCTAAGTCTACAAATGCTAGAAACGTAGGTTTGCCTTTTCTTAATCTTTCTTCTAAGATAAGTCGTAAGGTCAGTATTGCCTCACGTGTTCCAACATTTCGTCGGAATCCAAACTGATCCTCCCCGAGGTCTGCATCTACCAGTTTTTCCATTCGTCTGTAAAGAATTCGCGTTAGTATTTTGCAGCCGTGGCTTATTAAACTGATAGTTCGGTAATTTTCACATCTGTCAGCACCTGCTTTCTTCGGGATTGGAATTATTATATTCTTCTTGAAGTCTGAGGGTATTTCGCCTGTCTCATACATCTTGCTCACCAGCTGGTAGAGTTTTGTCAGGACTGGTTGTCCCAAGGCCGTCAGTAGTTCTAATGGAATGTTGTCTACTCCGGGTGCCTTGTTTCGACTCAGGTCTTTCAGTGCTCTGTCAAACTCTTCACGTAGTATCGTATCTCCCATTTCGTCTTCATCTACATCCACTTCCATTTCCATAATATTGTCCTCAAGTACATCGCCCTTGTATAAACCTTCTATATACTCCTTCCACCTTTCTGCCTTCCCTTCTTTGCTTAGAACTGGGCTGCCATCTGAGCTCTTGATATTCATACACGTGGTTCTCTTCTCTCCAAAGGTCTCTTTAATTTTCCTGTAGGCAGTATCTATCTTTCCCCTAGTGAGATAAGCTTCTACATCCTTACATTTGTCCTCTAGCCATCCCTGTTTAGCCATTTTGCACTTCCTGTCGATCTCATTTTTGAGACGTTTGTATTCCTTTTTGCCTGCTTCATTTACTGCATTTTTATATTTTCTCCTTTCATCAATTAAATTCAATATTTCTTCTGTTACCCAAGGATTTCTAGCAGCCCTCTTCTTTGTACCTACTTTATCCTCTGCTGCCTTCACTACTACATCCCTCAGAGCCACCCATTCTTCTTCTACTGTATTTCTTTCCCCTATTCCTGTCAATTGTTCCCTTATGCTCTCCCTGAAACTCTGTACGACCTCTGGTTCTTTCAGTTTATCCAGGTCCCATCTCCTTAATTTCCCACATTTTTGCAGTTTCTTCAGTTTTAATCTACAGGTCATAACCAATAGATTGTGGTCAGAGTCCACATCTGCCCCTGGAAATGTCTTACAACTTAAAACCTGATTCCTAAATCTCTGTCTTACCATTATATAATCTATCTGATACCTTTTAGTATCTCCAGGGTTCTTCCACGTATACAACCTTCTTTCATGATTCTTAAACAATATCTACTGTAAAATACTTAGGAATAGCTACCTAGAGCGTCCTAAAGCGGAATGACCCCATTGCACAAGTAGTAGGAAAAGCAGATGCCAGACTGAAATTCATAGATAGAATCATAAGAAAATGTAACTCAACCACGAAAGAAGTGAATTATAAGGCTTTTGTTCGACCGATCCTTGAGTATTATCAACAGGGGATCCATATCAGGTAGGACTAATAGAAGAGATAGAGAAGATCCGCCAAAAAGCGGCCACTTCCGTCACGAGACTGTTCTAGTTAAGGCGGACCTTTCAAGAGGGGTTTACTATTGAAGTTTTGAGAGATCACTTTCAAAAAGAGCCTGACAACTTGTTTCTTCCTCCCACATACATCTCGCGCAGTGACCACGACCAGAAAATTCGAGAAATTACTGCCATACAGAGACTTACCGACATAATTCTTCCCCTGCTCCATTCACGAGTGGAACAGCATGGGAGGATCAACTACTGATACCAAAAGCACCCTTTGCCACACGCCATTGGGTGAGATGTACTTATATAAAATTCTTACCAAATACACAATTTATTGATAATATAAACAATACACATAATTTTAAACAAGCAAATGTATTAATAATAAACACACTGATCACAGAACCTTACAGACAATCTTTCAAATGATTTCACAATCAGGAACGTAACCTTTTATGATAGAAAATTTCTCCTAAGTTTCAAAGAAAAATAAAAGGTTCACAAACAAAAACGTAATCCATAACATTAATTAAAACTTTTTTAATGAATATCACACATGTAATGTGTGGCAGTGAATATGTATAATACCTCAACAGTAATTAAGTTTTCTTAATTACTCCACAATGAACAAAACAAAAGCTTGTTAGGGTTCAAAGAATGGTTCAAAAGGCTCTGAGCACAATGGGACTTAACTTCTGAGGTCGTCAGTCCCCTAGAACTTAGAACTACTTAAACCTAACTAACCTAAGGACATCACACACAGCCATGCCCGAGGCAGGATTCGAACCTGCGACCGTAGCGGTCACGCGGTTCCAGACTGTAGCGCCCAGAACTGCTCGGCCACTCCGACCGGCGCGCTTCTTAGGAAAAACCAGTATTAACGATACGAGGAAAAGGTACAAAAAATTACACTAGAATCTCGAGTACACAATGATAACCATGACTATCGTTATCTTTTCCTTCCAGACGCAAGTGCATCATACAGTCAGAATACAAATTGCTTCACGTTACACACGGTGGTTATAAACATTCTGAAAAGGTTATAAGGGCGTTGCAGGATAGGTTGTACTGCGAAATAACTGTTAAGAAAAAAAATTCTATTCGTTGTGTCGTTTCCGAATCAATATGCGCTGACGTTAGTCAGTCAAGTTGTCACACTCAAATTCAAGCACGTGCATGCTATAAAGTGCGGTAATGCACAGCCATCTGTGGGCTATGAGCTACCACTTGTTCAAATGCTCGTTATCAGATAAAACGCGGCTTTCTTTGACTTGATAAATTTAAGCAGGTTTGTTCAGTTTGAGGAAACCAAACGAGGAACACGTTTGGTTGCACTGTCTCTGGCATGATGCATGAGATGGCGCAGGTAAAGATATGACTGGCTAACTTCTATGCTGATTAAATCGTAAAGGGCGCAACATAGGGAATTGTTTCTCAGAACAGCCTGTACCGCAGCACCCTTACGAACTTTCCAAACTGTTTCTGACACCCTGTTCTACTGTAAGAAGTGCAGTAAATGATGTAAGCCAGAAGAATAATATCAAAGAGTTACCAACCATAGTCAAAATCATTTAAAGGCAGTATAAGAACATGGTCAGGCTTTGGACAAAATCTCTGTCTATGCACACTATGTAGCACTGGTGCCGGTTCTGTTCCCTGTAAGCACATAACTCACTCCGGGAAGCACTGAATTCAAGCCACACACACACACACATACACAGCCCGTCTGGCCGCTCAAGTTCGTGCTCTCCTGTAACAGCAAGGAATGTACTCCCGTACGCCATGGCAGCACCGGCGAGCCCGTACTTCTAGCATGTACGACTCCTCGTTCATGTGGTCAGCCGCCAGCCACTACTTGGCACCTCAAGTACGTCTTCAAGGCCTTGTTGCTATGTTCCTCCGCAACTGGCTATCGTCAGACACTAAGACAATGGCGGCTGCCTCTTCCTTCAATGCACACGGCGCCACTACCACATGTTGCCAGCACCCAACCTGCGTGCTCCGAGGCTCAACAATTAGGCTGCTCCTTCACACACTGCTGGACCACAAGATAACACCGTCCGGCCCACGCTTTTTGCATATGTGATTGCACACTTGCCAGGCGCTACGCGCACTCTTCAAGACCAGGTGGTTCTGCCATCCGCTACCACACTCGTGGGACAAACCGCTCCGGGACGAAGAGAACACTGGCCCGCTTCCTGTCATCGCTCTAGCTGGTTAGTCCGACTCACGGTACCGCTGAGGTCATCTCACTAATGCTTCGCTCACTCCCTGCTGCAGCAGTAATACATCACCCGCCTTGGAGCCCACTTCCGAGTGGGGTGACGCTATGACTGCGCCACGTGCCGTTAAATCACCGTGCAAGGTACCACTTGAAATTAAGAATTTTAACCGATTAATGTCCTACAGTGATATGAGAACTAGTAGTTGGCTCTAAACAAGAGGGTAAACCCATTTTACATACGTGATATTAGCGACAAACTTTTGTACAGCGTTATGTTCTCAGGAATAGCTCAGAAACGACCACTGAAGTGCAGATGGATTAGCCTCGTTGCTGGGAGAAGCAGGAAGTCTTCCACAGTTGTTGCCTAACAGACAGAAGAAGGAACCTAACACTTTCTTTAGTAGAGACTGGATACGTTGTACGACATATACCGAGTTACCTTTAGTTAGAGAGTGCGGGAGGCAGCCCTGTACATAATGCAGGCGATAACTGTCAGGAGTAACCTCCACTAAAAATCGTAACAGTTGTGAAGGACAATATACACTGATATTAAACAGATATCAGATTGCAAAATTTCGGCAAATCGTTATGTGTCATTATATCTGCAGAGGAGCACTTTGGAAGAAGAAGATAAACAGAGGACAAATTTTAGCAATCTTTGCTTGGTTTTTAGCTGTGTTAGATGCAATTAATACTGATGCAAGATATAAGTGAGGTTCCTTTCCGTACACTTTGCCTACATTCTGCCATAACAACTCGTAGTTTGAAGCTGTATGTTCGGAAGCACTTCAGCATTCTGTCACAGTTTCTGAAGGAAATATATTATAACTTAAACTAATGTAATCATTTTTTCTTGTGTTAAGAGAATTTCAATCGAATGCTAGTTTTAAATTTCTCAAAAAATGGTTCAAATGGCTCTGAGCACTATGGGACTTAACATCTGTGGTCATCAGTCCCCAACTTAGAACTACTTAAACCTAACTAACCTAAGGACATCACACACGTCCATGCCCGAGGCAGGATTCGAACCTCCGACCGTAGCGGTCACGCTGTTCTAGATTCAAGCGCTTAGAACCGTACGGCCACACCGGCCAGCTTTAAATTTCACATTTCAATAGATAACTGATCATTTATCCTACTGAAAGAAGATCATTAACTTGAAAACTTTTTCATAGAGGATATTCGCAAATTACCGTTACAAACTTCTAAGACTTGTACATAATATTTTGAGTAGCAACCCATGTTTGGATATGTCCGGTTTCCGTTGTGCTACGGTTTCAAATCAGATCACTCATCCACATCTGCTTGAGGAAAAGAATGAGGCATGACACAGTATAATTACTAGGCAACATTTCGAAAGGAGAGATAAAGAAAAATCCATTTATCATTTAAGCATATATTTGTATAACCCGTAAACACAACGTTTATTACATTATTCCAAACCCATAAAGAACCCAACAACTGTACGTAAATGACGTAATATTCAGGTGCTAATACAAACAAATGTGCTTAAGTGATAAACGGCTGTTTCGTTCTGTTTCCTTTACATCTACATCTACATCCATACTCCGCAAGCCACCTGGCGGTGTGTGGCGGTGGGTACCTTGAGTACCTCTATCGGTTCTCCTTTCTATTCCAATCTCGTATTGTTGGTGGAAAGAAGGATTGTCGGTATGCCTCTGTGTGGGCTCTAATCTCTCGAATTTTTCCTCATGGTCTCTTCACGAGATATAAGTAGGAGGGAGGAATATACTGCTTGTCTCGTTGGTAAAGGTATGTTCTCGAAACTTCAACAATAGCCCGTACCGGCGTACTGAGCGTCTCTCCTGCAGACTCTTTCACTGGAGTTTATCTACCATCTCCGTAACGCCTTCGGGATTACTAAATGATCTTGTAACGAAGCGCGCTGCCCTCCGTTGGATCTTCTTTATCTCTTCTATCAACCCTACCTGATACGGATCCCACACTGCTGAGCAGAATTCAAGCAGTGGGCGAACAAACGTACTGTAACCTAATTCCTCTGTTTTCGGATTGCATTTCCTTAAGATTCTTCCAATGACTCTCAGTATGGCATCTGCTTTACCGACTATCAACTCTATATGATCATTCCATTTTAAATCCCTCCTAATGCGTACTCCCAAATAATTTATGGAATTAACTGCTTCCAGTTGCTGACCTGCTGTATTGTAGCTAAATGGTAAGGGTCTTTCTAAGTATTCGCAGCACATTACACTTGTCTGCATTGAGATTCACTTGCCATTCCCTGCACCATGCGTCAATTTGCTGCAGATCCTCCTGCATTTCGGTACAATTTTCCATTGTTACAACCTCTCGATATACCACAGCATCATCCGCAAAAAGCCTCAGTGAACTTCCGATGTCATCCACAAGGTCATTTATGTATATTGTGAATAGCAACGGTCCTACGACACTCCCCTGGGGCACACCTGAAATCACTCTTACTTCGGAAGACTTCACTCCATTGAGAATGGTATGCTGCGTTCTGTTATCTAGGAACTCTTCAATCCAATCACACAATTGGTCTGATAGTCCATATGCTCTTACTTTGTTCTTTAAACGACTGTAGGGAACCTTGTGGAAGTCAAGCAACACGGCATCTACCTGGGAAACCGTGCCTATGGCCCTCTGAGTCTCGTGGACGAATAGCGCGAGCTGGGTTTCACACGATCTTTTTCGAAACCCATGCTGATTCCTGCAGTGTAGATTTCTAGTCTCCAGAAAAGTCATTATACTCGAACATAATACGTGTTCCAAAATTCTACAACTGATAGACGTTAGAGATATGATATAGGTCTCTAGTTCTGCACATCTGTCAAACATCCCTTCTTGAAAACGGGGATGACCTGTGCCCTTTTCCAATCCTTTGGAACGCTACGCCTTTCTAGGTATATTTACCATTTAGAACTGTTACCTGGCAGTTGAACTACGTCACGCCTAGTTCAGTTCCTCAAATGGAAGTGGATGAGTTGAACATCTCAACTGAAGCCGTCGTAGAACGGAAACGGTAATATCGAAGATATTATGTACTCACTCCCCTCTACAAGTCCTAGACGTTCGTAACCGGAATATCCGAATGTTTTGTATAAATTCCACTAACCATTTGTAATCAATCTCTAATGTTAATATTTCGGCGAATTACCATCTACTGTTCTATGTACACCGCCGGAAAAAAAATGCAGCAACCTAAAGGAATGTGTTCACTGGTATCAGAACACGCTGAGGGACTGTAGTGTTACTGATTCATTTGTCACAGGTATTCGTGATAGATGGCGCTCTGATGGTCTGTTTGTGCGCTCACTATTTTGATTCTGCAGGTAGAAACTTGGCTGAGATTAGAGTTGAACAGTGTTTGTAACATTCATTCTAGGGTACAATCATGCCCAGATGATGAGTACGTTCTCCTGTTGAACAGCACAAACCAGTTGATCGGTGTCACTTTGTTGGTCTGTGAGAAACTGGAAGGACGTATTATGGCGTCTCTTACATTGTAAGGATGTATATATTAAACTTCTTCCAAAAATGAATAATGTCCAAATTAACAAAATGCAGTCTCACTACCGTCGCTACTGAAGATACTCATAATTATACAGCGCAACGTAACGTTTAGTTCTATATAATATCTCCTACATTAGCAAGACAGAAACTCAAATTTTCGCTTTCCTCGGCATGACTTCGCAACGCCACAACACCACAAAACAGGTAGTCACAGTCTCGCAGCTCTCGAAGTGATTTTCCTCATCGGACCTGAAAATAACTGACTGATGCAAGAAGTCGATCTTTGTGAGCACCTTCCAAGAGCAGAAATGATTTTTAACTGATGAACTGACTTGGATTAGGTACTATAATATTTAATTTGAGTACTTCTACGTAGGCAATGGGCTACACCTCGAACGTGCTCTCTTTTACAATCTGATAAAATTGATGCTTCTGTTTACAAAATTAATGGAAGGTACAAATCTGAAATAAGGGTATGAGATTTTCTCAAACATTATAATTACTACTACACTTCAGACTTTGAAAAAATAATTACCCAGTTCAACCGACTGGTGTATAAACACCTGTTGCTCTCATCATAGTCATACAAAGACCGAGTCCAACTCTTAAAGAAAAAGTGCATATAATATTATGTTGCTGAGCAGACAAATTGAGAGGAAGGGTACATCTCTATTCTTCTCAAGTCCTCAACACGAGCTCATGCATAGCTCTCTGGATCTCTGCGTTTCAGTAGGTCGTATTTTACCGACCTTCATTACCACGTCATACCAATGTCACGCCTTCTATCCACAGCACTGCCAAAACAGGATACAACAGACCAGCGCCCATCACGTGCAACTTAGAGTGGCCAGTTTCCTCCAACTGCATCTTCCTTGTTTAGATTACTAGCTTGCCCAAGTGAGGCTACCACGACCTTGCTACTCATTGGCTCAGTTAAAACTCGGTCGGAGGACCTGATTGGACGCAATGCAGGAGAAAAAAATGCGTAAATCCATCGGTGGGTTACGGATACAAAACCGTAAGTGCGTCCCATCATTCGATATGTAATTAAATATAACATATGAAAGAAGACAAAGATCACTAAACCAGACGTCTTTCATCAGATTCCCCTGGAGTAGGAGAGTTGGCTTGGAATGTTTTCTGCAGGGTCATCAGCACAACACATTCAGAGTTGATCAACATTTCTCTCATCAAGAAAATGAATAAGATCTAAACTATATCAAAATTCATTAAGTATAACAGACACTTTAGGATACAGAGCTCAGATAAATGACAACCCATTAGTACATTAATTCCCTTTAGATAACTGTAAGTGATAAATGACTTGACATGCCCTGAATATCTCACAGTAAAATGAAACATGTACATAACTCATTATTTTGGAACAATGTATCCGTACGGCTATAGTGAAAAGAGACATACACCTTGGAGTTGAAACCGTGGTATGGTCTGACGATAAATAAATTAAAGAAAATTGTACTTGATAGATTCATTTGATAGGAGGTTCTTCACAAATAGAAGACCATTACACATAATCTTACAAAATGGCCTCACTATGGCCATGTTGTTACAGCACAGTACATGCCATGCACAAAGGTAGATAAAGTTATGAAACCGAAATGCTGAAAAAAAGTAAATAATTTAAATTATGCCTCTGGTCTTGCCATGCACAGTGTCAAGACCCTCCATCTGAACTAAATTACACAAAGTTATATTTTCATTTCATGTATTTACCCAGATATCATATGTAAGACTCACTGAGTGCACTCTTCCTATGAGGATGACTACGATTGCCATCCTGTCTTTTAAACGTTTGGCAAATCTACCACACCAGTCTATCTCCCACTACACTGACTACAGCAATTAACCGGAACCAATTACCATTTCTCTACTCCGCTTTTTTTAAAAAATCTCCGCTCATCCTCAGTTTAATTATAGGAGCACTGAACTATCAACAGCTCGTAACTATCATATACAGACATTTCCATATTCAAAATAAGAATATTAGAAAATGTAAGAAGCAAAAGTTAAAAAATTTAAAAACAAAGAGATGATACATTCTTAGAATTACCGCATTTTTAGCGAGCGTCATTATTTAGAACGTTATCAGTTATCAGCGACTGTAAGTATATTCGATGAAAAAAATCAGCAACCAGTGCTGCAAACGAAATTTTATTTCCTTACTGGTTTTAGGTACCCTGCTCCCTTCGTCAGAACAGTATATAGGAAAATGTACCACTAGTAAGTACAAGGCAGATAAGACTAGAAAATTTAAGGAGTAAAATCATTTATCCAGTCAGGGTCGAACCACCTGATAACACGCTTTCTTCGCGTGGAAAACGACAGTAACAACAAACAAAATAAAATTTAGTAAACGATAGACAACGGACACGACAAGGTCTGTTTCCAAAAATCTGCAGTCTACAAGAATAAACGATTCATTAACAAAAGCCCATTACAAACATATCTGGAAATAAGTAGTTCTTAAGAACATATCGTTCCTTAAATGTTTATAAAGAGATCCCTATGTATATAACAGTAGAAAAGCACAGACACATGGCGATCTGTATTATAAGTAACAACTTATTATCGCAACTGGAAATCATCTGCACTGAAAAGTGGAACCTCGTAAAAAACAGCAATATGCATAACGATAAGATGACTGCGAAACTCAAGACTTCAAACAAGAAACGTTATAATGCAAACATGATTCCAAGGATACAAGAAGAATAAGCACCTTCAAGTCATTCCAAAATCACATACACACAGAGACTTACGTGCTGGTTCATATGCCGAAAAGATGGATACTTGTGGAAACAAAAAAAAGTCATCCAAAACTCTTCAAGTTAATTCTCACCAATGGTTTACCATAGTATTATACCTTAGGTTAAATAGGTTATGTTTATTTTGCACGATACAGTGATGGAAAATAAAAGTATTAACATTTTATTCATGAATAAAATTATTGAATAAATAAAATAAAATTATTGAATTACCTATCTCCTGACCATTCTTTAATTATTCCTTTCGTGTCTACAGTTGTTCCTTCAGCAGTTCGTGTATAATTACTTTAATTATTATTATAGTGAACTCCATAAGTTTGGTTGGACAACATCGCTATATCTCAACTTGATGAATGTCCATAACAACACTGATACTCGAATTTTAACCCAATGGAGATGAATGTATGGGCACATGAATTGGTCGTAGGGAGGTCGAATCATTTGGCATTTGCAGTTGGAAGTGTTCTAAATATACAGGGAAACACATGTATATCAATGAATGTTCAAAATGGTTCAAATGGCTCTGAGCATTATGGGACTTAACTTCTGAGGTCATCAGTCCACTAGAACTTAGAACTACTAATACCTAACTAACCTAAGGACATCATACACATCCATGCCCAAGGCAGGATTCGAACCTGCGACCGTAGTGGTCGCGCGGTTCCAGACTGCAACGCCTAGAACCGCTCGGCCACCTCGGCCGGCCTCAATGAATGTCATTTACTAGATAATTTATGTGGTTTTCAACACCGTTTGCCTTATGACTATTGATTTTGCTACTCTCCTGCACTTAGGATTTCTCTACTGTAGCTCACCAGCCCTTCGGACACTCCTTAATATTAGTTGGACAACATCGATATGTCTTAACTTGATGAATGTCCAAAACGATACGACCTCATGAATTTTATCCCATTGGAGCTGATACTATGTGCATCTGAATTCTTCGTAGGGAGTTCGAATGATTTGGTATTTCATTAAAGAATCCCTCGAATATACGAATCCCATGAGTTATGGCATGTTTCATAGTAAATTCTGTAACGTTTTCCTAGTTATTCCATTACATGTTAAAACGGGATGATGTAGTAAGACGTAAAGTTTTTTGTGACAATGTAAAGCACACTTCCAGATTACTGATCTGAATTTTGGACCATTGTCTCCAGCTGTACAACTTTATGCAAAAATTGATTAAAGAGTGTGCTTACAACAGACTGACTAATAGCTCCCCTTAATGGCGTTAGTTACACAAATTTTGAAATTATACGATAGCAGCGACAATACAGGAATGCCTTTCATTAGTTCTTCGAAGGGAACTGAACACGTCTGCTGCTGCAAGAACTTTTAATCTCGATGGAATTATCAGAAACGATGATGGATGATGAAACCTGTCAATGGTATCATCTTTTGACCAGGTTTCGACGAAAGCAAACCATTAGAAACGCATTTCTCCATATTCGAAAAGTAGCATGTTTCACATAGAGTGTGAAAACAATCCCTGTCACCAAAGTGCGCATGGCTTAAATGAGTGTACCACATCATTTTGTTGACCCATTCATCAAGAATTCTGGAAATTACCATCACTACTGCAAATTATCTTCACCTCTCTTCGCGAACAATATTTCTAAGAACAATATTGTCGAATGGGAATGTTGTTGTTATCTCCTTCCATGTTGGACCCTTACATTGCTCGTAGGCAGTGTTCTCAAAGGAGGTTGTAGAGACATTCTTAAATGTGACTTTCTGCAGATACTTGATACTAAAATAGTTTTCTCTGAGATCCTCCTCAGTCCCATGATTCAGCCCTAGAGGAGACCTTGAAAGCGCATCAGTAAGAACTGTATTCTGAGTGGGAATATAGGAAGTCGTGAAATTTAATTCTATAAGATACAGTGCCCATTTCGTTAAATGAACATGAGTCAGTTTTGCAGTCATTAAAAATTCCAGTGATCTGTAGTTGCTATAAACCTTGCTTGTCTGCCCGAGTAAGTAGAGTCTGAATTTCACAGTGCCTCATACAAATCCTCAAGTTCAATTACTGAATAGTGGTGCTCACACTTTGTGACCACCCATATCATAAAAGCGATAGTACGATGTTTTACCACTCTACCTATCTCAAATTAATGAAATAGCTTTGCACCGAGATCTGTTTTAGAACTGTCTGAGCTCACGCAGCAGTTCTTATTCAGGTATGGATGTGGAGGGAGTGGAGCTACCAAAAGTATCTGTTTTATACTTTCATTTGTGCTTGGGCATCCCCTCCCTAAGTAGTTTTATTACTCATTAATACACACAGACATAGTGTAGGCAGAACAGCCAAATTCATACAGTTTCTATAAAAATTTATGAAGTGCAAAAATTCTATCTCAGTTGTGTTTCTACAGACTCCCATTCTTAATTAGCGAAACATAACATTATGTATCATTTAGTATCTTCCAGATTAGTAGGGAAGAAACTCAGATTTATGCATTTATATGTAAAGTTACTTTATTCCGTCGAAACGACCTCGCAACACCACATTATCACAAAGGAGGTAAATAAAATATTTAGCAGCTGCCGTCTCAAAGTTCTCAAAGTGACTTACCTTATCTGACCTGAAAATACTTTACTAACACAAAACGTTGTTCTTTGTTAGCACCTTCTACGATAAACTGACTTGGATTAGCTACGAGGATATTTTATTTAAGTACTTTCATATAAGCATTGGGCTATGTCTCGAACATGCTCTCTTCTACTAGGACAAAAGTTTTTAAGAAAGGGTCAAAGCTGAACTAAGGATATGAGATTTCCTCCAAACTTTGTAATTGCAATCGCACTTCAAAATTGGAAAAATCCTTACCGAGTTCAACTGGTAAGTGTACAACCTCCCGCTTCTCTCATCATAGTTAAAGGTCGGTTCCTGATATAAGTTTGAAAATGGTATGAAAAACACAAGAAGTGTTTTGTGAATAAAATTCCGTCTTACTAAACCCGACTGCCAGTTAAATACAGTTCATAAACGGAGGAAGATCCGCCACACATTAATCGTAGCCGTTAGTGCCAGTCCAGTACACATTCGCAAGAAAATCTTACCAATCACATTGCTCCAGCAGAACTCACCAACACAAAAAGAAAAAGCGCACATTATCTTATGTGGCTGAGCAGAAAATAGAGGGGACAAGTACATACTTGTTCTTCTCTCGTTCTCAATGCGAACTCCTTACAGCACTCATGCGCAGCTCTCTCTGCCTTTCAGTGTAAGTTATCGTAGCGACGCTGTTTACCACTTCACACCAATGTTACGCATTCTGGCCACAGCAGTGCCAAAACGGTAACATCAGACAACTGTCTGACCGTCCTCCGCAGCTTCTAGCTACCATTACCTGGCCAGCACGGTCTACCTGCACACAACCACAGCAACAAACCAAATTCATCTGGCTACTGCACTCCAGTTGCCTGCTACTCTCCAACTGCCACTTCATCTACGTTGAGGTGATCACGCTCTCGCTATTCATTGCCTGAGTTGAAACTCGTTCAGAAAGGTTCAAATGGCTCTGACAACTATGGGACTTAAGATATTGAATAATAAAATAAACGAAAAGAGTAAGAAGCAGCTAAACCAGTAGAAAAAAATAAAGAAAAAATTAATCAATTAATTCATCTTAAACAAACCATTTCAAGAATCAAGTCCTTTGAATAAAACCCTGCCAAAAAAGGCACACTACACAAGGATAAACTAGAAACATTAACATAAACAGAAGTTAAAGGTATAAAGTTAACAATTGAGCCTTCCGATGTCGTCAGTCCCCTAGAACGTAGAACTACTTAAACCTAACTAACCTAAGGACAGCACAGACATCCATGCCCGAGACAGGATTCGAACGTGCGACCGTAGCGGTCGCGCGGTTCCAGACTGCAGCGCTTAGAACCGCTCAGCCACCTCGTCCGGCGAAACTCGCTCCAAAGACAACAAGCAAAAAACCTAAATTTAACCGATGTAGGAGAGAAAATATGGAAGTCGATCAATGTGTTATTCGTAGAGAAGGAAAAGTGGGCACCAGCAGTAAATATATTTGTGGAATACATTAAAGATGGCTGATTAAAGCGAACACATTTCAGCGAATTGACGAACTGGTGCTCATGTCAGGAACAATGTATCTCTGGTGTATTGCTCCTTTCAGTAGTGGTCAATGGAAAATTCTAACGCCCGGAAGTTAGCTTCTCAATTTCTGTGTGGTACAGATAAAGTCAAGTTCGGTGAGTTGTACGATCAGCCGTGGCCGCTATAACATCATCAAAAGAAGAATTCTGGGCACTTATTGCACATTCCGTTGTATCAGGGACCGCTGGAAATGCTTGCAGAGGGACTAAGATCATATGTGGTTCTGGACACAGGACCACAGAAACAACGACGCCTCCAAGCACAGCTTCACCGATGTCATGAAAGAGGGAACAGCAGAATGGAATTGCTCTCTGTTGCCTCCAGTGACGATTGTATTCTCTGACATTATGCTAGTGATGGGCGTACACGGGTACTGTGAAGAGCTGGTTGGTTGATTTGAGGGATGGGACCAAACAGCGATGTCACCAGTCCCATCGGATAAGGAAAGGAAGTCGGCCGTGCCCTTTGAAAAGAACTACCCGTGATTTGCCCAAAGTGATTTAGTGAAATCACGAAAAATCTAAATCAGGATGGCCGGACGCGGGTTGAACTGTCGTCCTTCCGAACGAGAATCCAGTGTGCTAACCACTGCGCCACCTCACTCGTTAGCCGTCTATTATGGAACGCTACGACTCACAGGTTTCATCCCAGGCTTTATGGTGAGGTGAGCCATCACATAGCACGGTTACGTTTGGTGTTTCTGCAGGGTAAAGTAACCGGTGGCCACTAGACTGCACAGTTTGTTATCCACATAATACTACCATTTCATCGTGACTGTGGACGTCCACGTACGTCTCCTCCGACTCAACGTGCTCTACGTGGTGTGCAACAACTGCCGTGGCCAGCAAGCTCACCAGATCTCTTGCTAACAGCAGGTATATGGGACATGATGAACAGGGACCTAGAAGCCTAGAAGAACCTTTGCCGAATGGCTATAAGAAGTATAGAGGCGTGGGAAAAATCTATCGCAGGACGCCATTCGGTGTCTTTATGATTTTTTGTGTGCGAGACTACACGCATGCATTGCTGATAGGGGTTTCTACCCTGTATGTTGATGGGAATGTTTGAGTACCTCTTACTGTGTATTTGTTAGCAGGTACTCCTACAATTATGAACGACGTTAAATGACCTCGTACTTGTCAGTGTTGCATTTTTTTCCGGCACTGTGTTTATAAAATGTCCTGTACAACGGTACTCGTTCATACAGTGACCGTTATTACACTTTGTCAAATACTGATTTGGCTCTGAGCACTATGAGACCTAACATCTGAGGTCATCAGTCCCCTAGAACATAGAACTACTTAAACCTAACTAACCTAAGGACATCACACATATCCATGCCCAAGGCAGGATTTGAACTTGCGACCGTAACGTTCCCGACTGAAGCGCCTAGAACCCCAACATCTTTCTCACCCTTCTCCTACAATGTTTTTAAGCCACAACATATTGTCAACCTATTGCCTGTATCTCGGCACTAATATGTACTTTCACTGGCTTGCAGAATCTCTGATAAATCAATAATTTGTTAACATCACCTATGTTCATGGTTTGAATGACTTTCCCTAAGACGTACCATATTTATATGTGATTACACCTATGAATGCCAAAACGCTGTTTGTTAGTCCAAACGAATACACTGTACTTGAACGTTATGGTACGAAAGGAGTATCCTCTCTGGACGTACTCAACCTGCACAACAATCTTCCGCGAATGAAACTATCGTACTCAGCTGTACAATCACTATGAGTCTTACAGCTCAACATTTTATAGTGATAATTGTTGATTTTATACTATAACGTTATTGCACCACCTCTAAAAACTTTAAAACGTTTGGCGGCATAAAAACACGTTCTCCAATGAAGTTCTCTTTCAAAACATCGTTCAACCCTTAAAAGAAAACACTGATGGTTATGGAAAGCTGTAGTTGTCACAGAACTGCTGTCATGGGGTCATGTGACTGCAAGACGTAAGTCTCTTCCAGGGAGGAAAAAATATGAAATTTTTGAAAACATTCATCGGGAAGAAAAGCAGTAGTCTGCTTCAAATATTTTGGAAACGAATTAAAAACTACCTTACTGCAGTATAAGATATATAAGCTATGGTTACCGGCTTCAGCAAAATGTGACCATCTTCCAACCACTTACACCGGGATGGCAGGCGATGGCGGTAAACGGGGCAGGTATCGTGACGCAGCGAACATCAGTCGCCCAAAAGCAAATAAATATTTCATTGCGATCAAGACTGTTTTAATCCATTTTTAAAGATGTGTATGTACCAGTCGATTGTGTGGAATCTGCGTAGTAAGAAGAGCCGACTGGGAGATAGGACAAAATGAAAGAGATGAGTGCTCGTGTCACGACGTTCTCATGACCAGCCGGCGAATGAAGCGGACCGATTTGTTGGTGCATCGACAAGGACAGTTAAGCGCGTCTACCATGAATGATGCGCCATTCGCAGTCATGTAACAGAGTGTGAGATTAGTGGCACGGACTGAAGACGAATCCGCTTCCTTTGATTGATGCTGCCTTGAGAGGTTAGAGGTGGTAATACGCAGTATAAGCGTATTGTCTCCTAGAAGTGACAAATTTTTTGTCTAGTAGACTGTCCCAGTAAGAGAGACGTAATCACGCGCTGGTCAAATGAAGAATATATCTAAGTAAAGCAGAAATAGAACTCAGACTCATTCAGTTTAAACATAATGCTAGTAGCGCTTTAGATTCTTCTAAAGTTGACCCAAAATGTGAATTGCTTGGGAATTGGAATTCTACAAAAGTACAGTGGCGTGAAAATTTGCCATTTATGGCTGATAGCTAACTCTCCTGAGAGCAACTGTAAAAGGATCCAGAGTATGATAAGGAATTTCCGGACATCGTTTGTTTACGTTGTTAAGACATGAACGTTCAAATGGACCGAATGTTGTGCTATGGTATCTCGTTGCATTGTTCGAATTTAATTGTATTGCATTCCATATTCATACTCACATGTAACTCACATGAAATATTTGTAAGTTTTAAAAAAATTTTTTCCTCTTCCGGAGGCGTGTGGTACAAAGTGATTTCGCACAAGCCACACAATTCCCATAAATAGTGGGCAGATGGTTTGTGGTCACTGAGCTCGTGCCCTACAAAATTCCAGATGTATTTCATTACGTCCGGTCAAGCGAATTAAGTGGACAACACGTCAATGTAAGTTCAGTATCACGCACCGGAAACCAATGTAGCAAAATTGAAGGATTAAAATAAGCACAGTTATCTGCGGGGCGGTTCCATCGATAAGAAAAAAGACTTTCAAGCATTAAAGGATTGTAGCACTCCAAAACACGTTCGTGTAGTTCACAGTTGTCAAAAGGCCTTCGATTATTACTACAATGGACGGTCACGGCGGGATCTGGGCCGACTAATCCTTGAATGACGGACCACATTATCTGATTGGAGCATCACCATTCCTGAATTTCAGACGTCGTTGCCTCTGGCCACATGTATCAAGGTCATGACATCATCGCTCCAGGAATTCTAACACCATCGTGCTCGGACTTGCATGGAGCCCAAGACGCCGTCACTCCAGGAATTCCGACATCACGTCACCCGTGCACCCTGGTCCCAGCATAACAGCCCCCCCCCCCCCACCCGTCCCCCGTCCCACCGTGCCTCCCGTGGAACTAATTTGCTGCTATTTTATTGCAAAGAAGCTAAGAGATGGTGAAACCTATAACACGGACGTCACGCTATTTTGCTTTTACACTCCTGGAAATGGAAAAAAGAACATATTGACATCGGTGTGTCAGACCCGCCATACTTGCTCCGGACACTGCGAGAGGGCTGTACAAGCAATGATCACACGCACGGCACAGCGGACACACCAGGAACCGCGGTGTTAGCCGTCGAATGGCGCTAGCTGCGCAGCATTTGTGCACCGCCGCCGTCAGTGTCAGCCAGTTTGCCTGGCATACGGAGCTCCAGCGCAGTTTTTAACACTGGTAGCATGCCGCGACAGCATGGACGTGAACCGTATGTGCAGTTGACGGACTTTGAGCGAGGGCGTATAGTGGGCATGCGAGAGGCCGGGTGTACGTACCGTCGAATTGCTCAACACGTGGGGCGTGAGGTCTCCACAGTACATCGATGTTGTCGCCAGTGGTCGGCGGAAGGTGCACGTGCCCCTCGACCTGGGACCGGACCGCAGCGACGCACGGATGCACGCCAAGACCGCAGGATCCTACGCAGTGCCGTAGGGGACCGCACCGCCACTTCCCAGCAAATTAGGGACACTGTTGGTCCTGGGGTATCGGCGAGGACCATTCGCAACAGTCTCCATGAAGCTGGGCTACGGTCCCGCACACCGTTAGGCCGTCTTCCGCTCACGCCCCAACATCGTGCAGCCCGCCTCCAGTGGTGTCGCGACAGGCGTGAATGGAGGCACGAATGGAGACGTGTCGGCTTCAGCGATGAGAGTCGCTTCTGCCTTGGTGCCAATGATGGTCGTATGCGTGTTTGGCGCCGTGCAGGTGAGCACCACAATCAGGACTGCATACGACGAAGGCACACAGGGCCAACACCCGGCATCATGGTGTGGGGAGCGATCTCCTACACTGGCCGTATACCTCTGGTGATCGTCGAGGGGACACTGAATAGTGCACGGTACATCCAAACCGTCATCGAACCCATCGTTCTACCATTCCTAGACCGGCAAGGGAACTTGCTGTTCCAACAGGACAATGCACGTCCGCATGTATCCCGTGCCACCCAACGTGCTCTAGAAGGTGTAAGTCAACTACCCTGGCCAGCAAGATCTCCGGATCTGCCCCCCATTGAGCATGTTTGGGACTGGATGAAGCGTCGTCTCACGCGGTCTGCACGTCCAGCACGAACGCTGGTCCAACTGAGGCGCCAGGTGGAAATGGCATGGCAAGCCGTTCCGCAGGACTACATCCAGCATCTCTACGATCGTCTCCATGGGAGAACAGCAGCCTGCATTGCTGCGAAAGGTGGATATTCACAGTACTATTGCCGACATTGTGCATGCTCTGTTGCCTGTGTCTATGTGCCTGTGGTTCTGTCAGTGTGATCATGTGATGTATCTGACCCCAGGAATGTGTCAATAAAGTTTCCCCTTCCTGGGACAATGAATTCACGGTGTTCTTATTTCAATTTCCAGGAGTGTATATTTATATTTATGAACGTCTAAAGGTGGCGTGCAAGTTCATAACCCATCCCCCCTCCCCCAAATCCTACGAGCAAACTTTAATTCGGTTGTGAGGGTCGTCAAACGCTGTCTATACTTCGAGCATGAACGGACTCCCATGAATGCCGTCCATTCTAGATCAGTGTTCGGGTATCATAACCTATTTACTTTTGACCCAAATGAATCCAGTCTGACGATGTTACACATGTGTTAACACCCATACATCACATGGGCGTCATATCGCTGTAATGTCGGCTTCTCACACCGGCGCAGCTTCGCACAATTACCCATACGTAATATAGTTCTCGAAAGTTGGTGTGCTGTTGTTCTCCATTTGAGGGCTTTGCTCCGTTGCGAGGGTATTACGTGCTCCATTGAGAAGCCGAGCGACAGAAAAACGGCGAAGTAAGATTCTTTGAAGGTATTAAATAACGACATCAAGTGCGGTCTATAAACGACAATATCTTGAAAAAGATCGATTGCTACTCATTATATAGATGCGATGTTAACTAGGAGACAGGCTCAACAAAAAGACTGCGAAACATGTGAGCTTTCGGCCAAAAGAGCTTCTAGACTAGATAACATATACATATTCACTCAAGGATAACTCACACACACGCGGCCAGTGTCTGTGGTCACAGAGGCCATTTTGGCCGAAAGCTCACATGTTTAGCAGTCTTTTTGATGTTCCAGTCTGCGGCTGAACATCTCTTCTAAATAGTGGATAGCAGTCCACACTTTCCGTAATTTTTTTATGCTACCCTAGATTTTCTATTGTTTGATAGTTTGTAAAATGTTAATCGCGTGGCACCAAATCCGAAAATGGTTAGTACAGGCTGTAGGTAGAAAAATTGGTAGGATACAAAATCTTGAAATTGTTAGCATTTTCTATATAATTGGTAAACAGGCGGAATGACGCCATACACTCACCGCATACACTTCAGTTACACCACAATTGGGCTACAATTACACCACAATTACGTCATAGTTGCGCCACAAATAAACAACGTACACAACAGCGCTTATAGCATGCATACACACACATACACCATACATAAGTTGTACATACGCTCCAATAAGGTACTGCGGCAGTGTAATAGTAATTACGTCATACTGTAGTCTGCAAAATGTTAGCTAAATCCTGCCAAATATGAAAATTGGTATTACTGGTAAAATTGTGGGGCGCCAAATCTGGAAGTTGGTAAGAATCCCGATAAGATTCACCAAAATGAAAATGTACCATCCACAACGTAAAAACCTTATGCGAATGTGGGTGTATTTGCCCACTGTGTAAAAAACATCTATTATTGCACAGAAAGATGCCTGCAAGGTAAATAATTAGCTGCCTGACGTTAAGCGTAGGTCTTCTCTAGGTACTACTTCAAGACCCCTGCTATGAGGAAACCCGTCTTACACTCTCTTCTGTTGGTATCTACATTAAACTCGCATTTTTGTTAGTCTCAGTCTGTCTCTATACACAGACATTCCTACTGACTCGGTGAAAGCTGAAGGTATTGACTGTCACCGTAATATCAACAAGCAATATTATTTTGTAGGTCTTAAAAACAAGAACCAGTATATCAAATGCAAACTATTACCTACCTGTCTATAGTTGCAGTTATTTAAAGCGGAAACCTTGATATTCTTGTATCACGTCTTTTAGAATATGGTTAATCTATGCGTGTCGATTAATGATTACAGTATTTACACACATGAATAGGAAGATATTGTTCAACAGCACTGCTGGGGCACCGGAAA
Source organism: Schistocerca gregaria (assembly GCF_023897955.1). NCBI lineage: Eukaryota > Metazoa > Arthropoda > Insecta > Orthoptera > Acrididae > Schistocerca > Schistocerca gregaria. Next base: position 217,711,334 of record NC_064921.1, read on the forward strand.
TGACTTTAGAATGCGCAGTTGTCGGCCTTATCAAGTATGGTCAGCTGTCAAAGGTGTTGAAATAGATAAAAATGCAAGAGTAAAGAAATTGGTAGAGTTAGATGTCTGATACTAAGATAAATTATCTCTTTTTGAGTAATTGCATGACGGCCTTTACCTGATTAGGGGCACTGCCTCCACTGTAAAGAAAGACAAGTTTTTATCACCCAACAAAGAGTTTCTTAGTTGTCTGCAAGCGCTACAAAACAAGAACACTTCCCGTCTTTGACATCCTCACGCAGAAAATAAAAAATCGGTTCCACAGGTTCGAATTAACTTAGCTCCAGCAAAATGTAACGTATCGAGGGTAAAATACAACAGTGCAACTCTCCCAACATATGATTAATGGTAAGTTAATCTCCTACGGAATTTGCGGCTACGAAAAGCCTACAGCCAATATATTTTAGATGTTCCTGTCAGTCAGGAACAGTATATGGCGCGCCCGGAACGTGGACTATGTTGCAGCAAGCATTTTACTCTGATGACACGATGGGGTTGAATATTTCGGATCGATAGTCAACGGAAATTCTTACCAGAGCTGTCAATATAAGATTTTACTGGTTAATACAGTGCAGTCAATTCACGTCACTGATTAATAAAACTACTAGGGAAGTAGACGAGAGAATTGTTGCAAAATACTCCGATGCAGATGACATGCACACCCCCACAATGATGACACTGCACTTCTGGATTCAGTCAGCTGGGTGCAGCATAAAGCATTCTTAATGTGTTGAAGGACCTCGCGGCAGTTTCCTTTTTCACGGTATGTGAATGTTATTACAGGAAATCTAACCATAGATTCACGCAGTACCCTTCACGTGTACATGTAAGGCCCTGTGTTTAATACAAACCTAATTTCTCACCGTCTCCTATATCAATCAAGCCTATGCGTACATTTCCGTGACAGTTGCTGGGTGAATTTGGGGTCCCCGTTGTTAATTAATGGTTGACTGTCTACATTCTTTGGTTTTCCTTTACGCCAACTACTTCTGCAATCTCTCTCCCACTGCCCCAACTTTTCCACATCTCTTACACTATTTCACGGCACCCTCTTTGTATGTGACCTGAACGTCCACAACGATAACTCTTCATGTCATTCAAGCAGATATATCTTTCATTACTGACTACTGTTATGGCATCTATTCCTCCAGAGCCGTGACTAGGCCAAGAACATCAATCAGGGTTCTGAAATTCTGTGCGCACCTTTCTTGGCACATCGGCTGGCAGTCCCCTTTTCGAAAGCGTCTAATGCCCTGTCTTCTGCTTTCTGTACGAAAATTCAATTTTTTACGCTATTGTCCGATCAATTGATATGTATTAACGCTGATCTTGTGTTTCCTATCGAAAAAAATTTCGACTAACTCATTTTGCTTTTGCTACATGAGATTAAATGTTTCGCCATAGAATCTGTAGCTATTTTCCCTCCCGTAACGTTGTACCACAACTGAAGGTTTCACTGTCTTTGTAACTTGGAGCACAGGACGTTTCAGGAGGAGCGGTATGTGTTGTAGGAGAGCTATGTCTGTTGTCATTGATATTTGTATATTTTGTCACAAACGTAGATCAACATTGCTACTTTTGCTTAATAATATGGCACAGAGTTACACATGATAAATATCCAGGATCTTTTCGACCTGCTTCAAGAGGGATTTGGGTAAATCATGTGTAATGCGGAATCACTAGGGGAATAATCAGTGCATTTTGTGATCAAAAATAGTCTGAGGAATAAACACCGGTTCCGTACATCAACAAGTAGAAACGGAACCCTTATAGGATCAGTTTGTTCTCCGTATGTCTGCCATATACTAAAGTGTAAATTTTCTTGGTGGTTTAAAAAACTTAAGCGTCTCAATCATTCCGGTCCTAAGATACGGCTAGTTACTTCGAACATTTTGATACTCGAAAATTCACACATCAAAACCTGTAGCAATCTTCCGCTGGTCTGGAATCACGACATTTGGTAAGAAGAGAGGCGCCACAGTGCAAGTAAAGGGAAAATCCGAAATCTTTAATTCGCAATTTTATAACACAAAAAAGTAATTTCTTATCCGATTGACTGTCCATCCGTCTGTTAAGATGCCTTTTCCTCAAGAATGGGTCGACGTATCGACGTGAAATCATACGCTATAAGGTCTGCGGTCTCTTGGTGGAGCAAAAAGTATTCACACTAAGAGTTTTTGTAGGTGATTTTACGAGTATCAAAATATATGACATAAAATGCTGTACCTTTTGATTGCAATGATTTAGGAAGCCAATGCAATCAAAAGATCATCCATTTACATCACAAATTGGTGCTAATTATATCATCAAAACCATCGGGTACTCCCGTTGGGCTACAAATATGAAATCTAGTAATAAGTAGAGTTTCAAAATACAACTAAAGGAAAAAAATCCGAAAATTATTAATTCGTATTAATATCACACGAAAAACATCTGTCTGTCCATCCAGATGTTAGGCACCCTTTTTCTCAACTTTGGATAGACATATCACGTCGAAATTTGCGTCACATAATGTGGTTTATGGCCCTTGACAGAGTAAAAGGTTAAGGCCTGTAAGTCATGAAATCAAAAGCTACGATCACATTTTGATACTCGCAAACTCATTCATCAGCAGCGGTAGTGTACTTTTCGTTCGCTTAGAATCATGACATTTGTCAAGAAGAAAGGCTTCGCATTACAAGTGAAGGGAAAAAAACCAAACTGTTAATCAGGATTCCGTACCCCAATGAGTGAAAACGTGTAAGTAGGCTGTTTAGTTTCTTATATTGGTAACGCCGCCGCCACGTAGCGCTCTGTATGAAAATCACTGGCTGTGCTGTGTGCAGTCTGTGGCTGGTTTGCATTGTTGTCTGCCATTGTAGTGTTGGGCAGTTGGCTGTTAACAGCGCGTAGCGCTGCGCAGTTTGAGGTGAGCCGCCAGCAGTGGTGGATGTGTGGAGAGAAATGGCGAAGTTTTGAAATTAGTAAGATTCGATGTCATGAACTGCTATATATATTATGACTATTAAGGTAAATACATTGCTTGTTCTCTATTTAAATCTTTCATTCGCTATCTATGCCTATTAGTAGTTAGTGCTTCCGTAGTTTAAATCTTTTATTTAGCTGGCAGTAGTGGCGCTCGCTGTATTGCAGTAGCTTGAGTAACGAAGATTTTTGTGAGGTAAGTGATTTGTGAAACGTATAGGTTAATGTTAGTCAGGGCCATTCTTTCGTAGGGATTTTTAAAAGTCTGATTGCGTTGCGATAAAAAATGTTGTGTGTCAGTTTAAGCACAGTTATGTATCATTTTTCCAAGGGGACGTTTCAAACGTATCTTTCATAAGATCATTTTGTTTTCCATCTGTCTGTCTGTTCGACTGTTGAGAAACTTTTCCCCAATAGCGGATGCAGCTGAAATTCCTGTTACGTACTAATGACTGTTGTATCTTGACGGTGTTATAAATGTAAGCTTCTAAATCAATGGAGCCACTCACTCATTGAAACTATTGGGGTACTTCCTACTGAAGTACGGTCACGAAATTTAGCGGGAAGAAACGTTTGAAAACTAAACTCCAAAGATAAGATAAGTTACACAGCTCCCTGATATCGCTAGACATACAGACAGGATTTATAAATGGCGATAATTTGACAATAGTTTTGTCCAGTTTCATCCTACGAAAAATAATGACAAAGTGGAAGATTGCAGGTAACGAAGAATGAGCAGATGGTATTTGACGAGGCTCAGGTAGCAAGACCCGAACGTACAACGACTAGTCTTCGTGGCATTGCAAGCACAAAGTAAAGAAGGCTCTCAGAATTGTGTCTGGAAAACTACACTGAACTGTAGAATAGCCAGTGTTCAAGCACTGTTGTGAGGAGACATGGTACATTTAACACGGGCTGGAAAAACAAAAGCTTCTGGAAGTGATGTTTGAATAAATCAATAGAGCAGACAGATTTAAATACCTTTGGAACGTATACGTCCAACTGTGGTTTATGAATAATCAAATATAGGAAGAGCTACGAAGAAGGAAGTGGGATATAGACTAACGCAAACGCAATAAAAGAAGGCTATTTGCTACATAGCAAAGATAAAGACTGTGATGTAGTAAAAAAAAAAAATGCCCGTTTAGCTCAGGCTGAACGGAGAAAAGAAACTGAAAAAACGAAATTTTCAGCTAAGGGACAAAGAAAACTGTTCATGATGGGTGACAGAGGAGATAATAGGCACGATTCACAAGGTAAGACTGGACATTTGTGGCCGTATAACAAGAATGATTGAGAAGAGTTTAACGAACAAAATTTTGAGTTGATACTGAAGCTGAAAGACAATTTAGAAATGTATTCTGAGCAAAGCTGGGACTGATTCAACGGAATAACGATGTTTTTTACAACTAAGATAAAGTATTAGAGCAACTGTTCAGAAGAAAAGTACGAAAAGCACATTGAAAGCACGAAGAAATTTTGAGACGAGAATAAATGGCAAACGAGAAAGTCAATTATATTGTTAGGCTTACTGCAGTTCACACCGAAGAAGAGGAAGAAATAGTCAGGGGCCTATGCTGCATGGTAAAACAGATTTCTGAAAGGCCTGGATCAAGTTCAAGGAGGAGATAAGGTTGGCCCTCACATACACTACCTCTCCCTGCTTTTACACAGTATCATTGAGGAAAACACGTCTACAATCGCCCAAATGCGTAACACCGAAACAGAAATATTACGATGCCCATTATGAAAGCGAAAATCTAGGAAAACGCAAAATCGTAAAAACTACCGTCTACATGACGTCGCCGAGTTGGTGAAGAAAGTGTGTTTTTTATCTGGCACTTTGAATGTCTGGAGAAACGCTTCCTCGTAACAAAGTATAGACGAAGTAATTTTTTTCTGTTTCGTAACAGAGCAGGTGATACCACAACAGTGACACCTTCGATACATTGATATCTTTGCTTTATATGAGTCTTCAGCATCTGTTTCGCCATAAATTAAAAGTTAGTGAAACAGAAGAAAGACATTAATATTATTTACATGAAGAAGTAAAATCCACTAGCAGTGTTGAATTAAAAAATGGTTCATATGGCTGTGAGCACTATGGGACTTAATATCTGAGGTCATCAGTCCCCTAGAGCTTAGAATTACTTAAACCAAACTAACCTAAGGACATTACACATATCCATGCCCGAGGCAGGATTCGGACCTCCGACCGTAGCGGACGCGCGGTTCCAGACTGTAGCGCCTAGAACCGCTCGGCCACTCCGGCCGAGCAGTGTGGGATTATGTAATCAATACTTCTACAAGAGGCATTTGATAATATTTGTTTCTGCCTGACATTTACTGTTCTACCGATTGTGTTTGTCATGCTTAGATAACGCAAACATCCAACGAGCAGCTAACTTATCAGGGCCAAAGAAGTCAAACAATCGTGGAAATAAACCATCCCTTTCGCAATACGATGTCGATGATAAACTAAGATATCATATCGTCATAAAATTATGGTGTGTTTGTTAACTGCGGAAAAAATACCCAAAGCTGGCGACAGCTCAGAAGTAGCGTGCTCCTGTAACGATTACGTGCAGTGCCCGATTTCAGCCGGTCGGCGATTACAGTTGTTTCAAATAATTGACGCCTTGTAGCAAGCCATAATCTACATGAATAATTGATTACGGGAATAACGGCAACATGCAAATCGACGTCGTTGAATGTACTGAAAACAAATGCGAAACGAATTTCCTCGCCATCTTCTAATTATTCCGTCTTTCAATATTTTCTTCTGTATTTCTGGAGTTGAATGTAGGATAACCACATGTCCAAGAATTTTTTCGCATGGTCTCTTTCAAGCAGTAAGTAGCTGATTTTGTTAGCCCATTTCTTACTATGGTCGATGAGCGTCTATTACTTGATGTAAATAACGAAAACGTTTGGTCGGATGACAATAGGACTCACGCCATGAGGGGTGCCTTACAAACTTAATTATGCATACAGTCAGTTTATATATCCCGGGAATCGAGAATATCGAGGAGTTATATGTGTTGTGACATTGATACTGAGAAAGGTGTAAATTCCGGTAAATCCAAGAATTTCGGGAATGCTTTAATTTTAAATTTGATGTCGAATAATAAAGGGGGAAATAATTCTTTTGTCGTAATACATAATTACAAATTAGCAATTGTATGAGTTTTTCATTTCCTCTACTATGTACAAATTTCATGACTTTAGACAATGGGGAGTACCCTTTAGGTTTTAATGAGTGAGTTTGAGAATATAAAAATTTGTGACAGAAATGTCTGTATTCTTTGATTACACTGACATAGAAGCTTTCATTAATTACAGAGCCAGGGAACCATAGACCTTAGTAAGTGAAAAATATGAACTTGGTACATCTACCCGTTGTCGAGATATAGGGTTTTTAACAGTCAGACAGACGGACAACAAAGTCTCCTGTAAGGTTCACATTTACACCGTTTGACGTATGGAGCCCCAAAAAGCAATAAACGCAGACGAACGAATCGGTGACACTGTGTCAAAGAAGACAAATGTTATTTCATCTGCCGAAAAGGTTAACAGTAGTTCTTTGAGGAATGAAAAATAAACTCTTTTCTTTGCACTTCGCGAATACCACATTAATTGTCTTAACAAAGTGGATAGGATATAAGAATACACTATAAATTGCCTTGACTACAAGAAAAAAAAAGTTGGGACCTCTACCCTCTTTATCAGATTACATGGCCTTATACCTATTCTAAAATCGAAAGGAATTTGTGGATGAAAGAAGGCTGAAGTCTGATGAAGAGGATATAGGCAGCCATAGATGAGTGTTTTGTAAAGTTCACGGAATCGCAAGTTAAGGTAGAAAATTACTAGACCGGACCCCTGAAATGGGCCTACACTAAAAACTAAGTGCTTTTCTACTTCAAAAGAACAATATCTTTTACTGGCAACATGCAGACACTTCACTAGTCATTGCATTACAACACTAGAGATGAAGCTTTTGCTATGTCAGTGTCAAATTTTACGTGGTAAGTGAATGCTACGTACGATACTAAACATATACCATCGCAGATACTTTAAGGCGACATGGCAAACAGACCCTGACGAGTTGTTATCCTATCACAAATCTAATAACTGAAATATGATAGTAAACCATTTCTTGAAGGGCAGTCAGTTCGTTAAATGACCGACAAGCGATGAAGGTAATGTTATTAGAAGGAAAGTTGGGAGTGTTAAATACTGGTTCTGTACAACAGAGTTCGCTCTAAATACGATTTCAATATAAGTTAATAATTTAGGAAGCGAAGGTCAAACATGGACCTAAGCGGTATTTTCGGTCACTTTCTACATGAGGAGCTCGTTTGTGAGCTTTGACGAAAAATGGCGTTCCTCTGAATTGAGCTTCCAAGTGGTCACAGTCTGTCCTATTTATGAGCTAAGTGCTAAGGCTGAAACGTCCCCTTGGAAAAGTTATACATGACTGTGCTTAAACTGACACAATATTTTTAGCGCAACGCAATCTGACTTTCAAAAATCCCTACACAAGAATGACCCTGACTAACATTAACCTATACGTTTCACAAATCGCTTACCTCACAAAAATCTTGGTTACTCGAACTACTGCAATACAGCGAGCGCCACTACTGCAGCTAAATAAAAGACTCAAACTACGGAAGTCACTGACTACTGATAGGCATAGTTAGCGAATGCAAGATTTTAATAGAGAACAAACAATGTATTTATCTTACTCGTGTTCAAAAGTCATAATGTATATAGCAGTTCAGACATCCAGTCTTACAAATTTCTAAATTCCGCCATCTCTCTCCCCACATCCACCACTGTTGGCGGCTCACCTCCAACTGCGCAACGCTACACGCTGTTCACATCCAGCTGCCCAACACTAGAATGGCAGACAACAATGCAAACTAGCCACAGACTGCACACAGCCTAGCCAGTGATTTTCATACAGAGCGCTACGTGGCGTTACCAATAAGAAAAGCTAAACAGCGTACTTACAAGGCTTTATCTTCCAATCTCAGAAATGAATTGTTTCCATTTTTTCGTTACAAATTTGGTAAGACGAGAAAGTATCATCATGACAGAGACATCAAATGTTCATGATCTGCGCATCCACAGATCGGTTTTAGAATGATTTTTTTTTAGAAAAGGCGGTAAATGCCTGAATATTGTACAATCTGCATTTTACGCTGGAGAATGTATCAAGCCAGAACCTCCTTGCGTCACATTCACTCAGACAAGCAATTCATATTTTCACATAGCGAATTAACATTTTGTCGCAAGAGAAACAACAAAATGATGCGATACATGTACCACATTCAATAATGTATTACTTTATTTTCCACTGGCTTTTGTTTATATATATTACGCAGAGAGAATCATATCATAGATTTGGACGTATAATGACTTACGAAGGTTTGATGTCAGTACATGTAGAAGACATAAATCGTAATATCCTATCATGGTAAAGGATTACAACTACGTTTTAGACTGCTAAGGCAAAATAAGAAAGAGTAGTTAGAGTACAGTAACGTGTTATGAGCTGACATTATTAGTGCTGTAGTTTTCAGTGCGAAGACTGGATTGATACAGCTCTCCATGAGGGTCTATCTTGAGCAAGTGTCTTCATCTGTCTTACTGCTTCAACCCCCATCAACTTGAACCCCTTTACTGCAGTCAAACCTTGGTGTGGCCCTCAAATCTATCTCCCCCCTTACCCCCAATACCTAATTAACTTTGCCTTAGAATGTGCTCTAACAACCTATTCCTTCCGTGAGTCGTGTTCGGTCCTCATTAATGACACGACATGTCCTCCAAGTCTTCAGAATTCGTTTGTTGCACAATATTTCAAGAGATTCTCTTTTATTGCCTGAACTGTTTGTTGTACACGTTTCACGTCAGTAGGGGGCTTTACTCCAGACGAATATTATCAGAAATACTTGCTTATTCGACGCACGCTGCCGTAGAAGGGTCCTCAGCTGTTAGGTACTGAGTAAACTGAATAGCTTTTTATTTGGTCCATCTCAGATGCATTGGTATAGAATTCTGCTGTAGTGGTTACACGTTTCAGACTGACGTGTCCATTCTCAAAGCACACACCTAAAAATCACAAAGTGTGTGTCTTACAATAATACATATCCTGCTATTAACCATAATTATTCATACAATTGGGCCAAAAGACACGAACAGTTTCTGTACAGCAAGAATATTATTGCGGGCAACAAATACTCTCATTGATCCTAAGCTATGTGGCTGCGGCAAGTGCCTGGCACAACCAAACGGACAAATATTACCTACAGTAATGAAAAATACATCTTGGTAAGCGTCGCCCTGATGTGATCAAAAGTATCCGGACACTTGGCTGAAAATGACTTATAATTTTGTGGCGCCCTCCATCAGTGATGCTGGAATTCAATATGGTGTTGGCCACCCTTAACCTTGATGACAGCCTCCACCCTCGCAGGCATACCTTTAATCAGGTGTTGGAAGTATTCTTGGGGAATGGCAGCGCGGAATGCTGGACTGAGGAGAGTTATCGATATCGGTCGGTGAGGCCTGGTTCCAAAACATTCCAAAAGTAGTCTATAGTATTTAGCTCAGTTCTCTGTGCAGGCCAGTCCATTACAGGGATGTTATTGTCATGTAACCACTCCGCCACAGGCCATGTATTATGAATAGGTGCTCGATCGTGTTCAAAGATGCAATCACCATCCCCGAATTGCTCTTCAACGGTGGGAAGCAAGAAGGTGCTTAAAACATCAATGTAGGCCTGTGCTGTGATAGTGCCACGCAAACCAGCAAGGGGTGCAAGCCCCCCTCCATGAAAAACACGAAACGCCATAACACCACCGCCTCAAAATATTACTGTTGGCGCTACAAACGCTAGCACATGACGTTCACCGGGCATTTGCCATACCCACCCCTGACATCGGATCGCCACGTTCTGCATCGTGTTTCTTCACTCCACACAACACTTTTTCACTGTTCAATCGTCCCAGGTTTACACTTCTTACACCAAGTGAGGCGTCGTTTGTCATTTACCGGCGTGATGTGTGGCTTATGAGCTGCCTCTCCGCCATGAAATCCAAGGTTTCTCGCCTCCCGTCAAACTGTCATAGTACTTGCAGTGGATCCTGATGCAGTTTGGAATTCCTGTGTGATGGCCTGTATAGATGTCAGCCTATTACACATTACGAGCCTCTTCAACTGTCGGCGCTCTCTGTCAGTCAACAGACGAGGTCGGCCTGTGCGCTTTTGTGCTGTACGTATCATTTGAAGTTTCCACTTCACTGTCACATCGGAAACAGTGGACCTAAGGATGTTTAGGAGTGTGGAAATCTCGCGTACAGACGTATGACACAAGTGACACCACGTCACCTGGCCACGTTCGAAGTACGTGAGTTCCGCGGAGCGCTACATTCTGCTCTCTCACGATGTCTAACGACTATTGAGGTCGCTGATATGGAGTACATGGCAGTAGGTGGCAGCACAATGCACTTAATATGAAAGATATATGTCTTGGGGGGATGTCAGCACACTTTTGATCACATAATGTATATACGCACATGCGCATATGGCTACCCAGTAGTTTTCTGTGATGCTGTGACAACCATCGCAGCCGCGCGGGATTAGCCGAGTGGTCTAAAGGCGCTGCAGTCATGGAGTGTGCCGTTGATCTCGGAGGAGGTTCAAGTCCTCGTTCGGTCATGGGTGTGTGTGTTAGTCCTTAGGATAATTTAGGTAAAGTAGTGTGTAAGCTTAGGGACTGATGACCTTAGTAGTTAAGTCCCATAAGATTTGACACACATTTGCAATTTATTGCTAAGATTTTTAAAACGTGAATAATTTGCAATGTTACATTATAGGAATTGTTGACAATTTTGTTTTACATAATAACGTAGAATCCAAATGAAAATGTCAATTTTGCATAACAGGAAATGTTAACACTTTTGTTTTACAAAATATTTCGTGTCCCAATGGAACATACTAAGTTGGGAGGTGACAACATACCGCGCCCTCCAGTATACAATCCTCCTTTTTTATAACAAGGAGCAGTACCAAAGATTACTATTTCACATACAGGGGGTCAATGCTAAAACGTAAACTATGCTTTTCATTGGTGTATATTATCCACATAAGCTAAAAATGAAATACTTCGAAAGACGTAATATAATTACATATTTACAGAATATATTATTGGTATAACCTTTGGTAGCAAACCCACAGTAACGCATTAAGTAAACATTACAGAACACCATGCTATGTATCATCCAACGCAATTATAACTCATGGTGCGAAGGTCGCATTCAAAGCCAAAACCTTAGTGTACATTATTCATAAATACGTAACAATAGCAGGTAAAACTATTATACAACATTTTGGTAATATACCACTACACAGGGCTGCATTAAAAAAGCATGTTACAAATAATATGTGCCGTCACGAGGTGTGTTGATTTTGGTCATACAGATTTGAATAAGTCTCATACGATTACGTATATACAATCCTATCGCGCTAGTGATGTAACAACATATGCCTTTCGCTCAAAATGGGAATTACGATAAGCACCGCAGACACAAACAGCGCAGCACATTCCTCTATGACCAATGCGTAGTATACCATACAAAGCCTGGGTTGTCATTAACAAACTATGAAAGTATTGTAAAATGTTGTGTATGGATTTATGCAATTGCGGCAAAAATGTCATCATGACACATTCCTAAATTTCAATACATAAAAAGTTATTAAATGCTAATTTCTTTGGGTAGTATTTGTGACATGGGTCGTACATTGTAGGATCTAGAAATGCATTAGTCCAGTTATTCCTAGTGTAATACAGTCTTCTGTCTGGCGGAGCTGTGTCCTAATACCCATAAGAGGTTTTAGATTCAAAACCCCAACCCTCTTATATAACAGGTGCTAGCTACTATGTACCAGGAATATTACGAATCACTTGTGTCTCACACACCAATGTGAATGCATTTTCAATTACATGTGGTTAGTTATGGCGGTATTATATGCCATCAACAAGCAAAACTACCTAACAAATCATACCTAGTTCAACCAGGAAGGAATATATGCAATGTAGACTGTGGTACATATACGAGTACATAAGGTCATGCTGACAACTGAAGTGCTAGTGAAGTCCCAAAGCACGGAAGATGTCTACAGGTTAGTCACGGTGGTGCATACCACAACACAAAGATGTGGCGCCTAAATAAACCACCATATTTATCTGGTCCAACGAAATGGTAAAATTCATGCACTACAGTACCGATTGCCTCGCTATTTGCTATGACCATATCCATTACTTTATCCTAAAGCATTGCTGATGGAGTTTGAGCATCAACTACTAAACATATAATAATAACGCTACATACATATAAAACATTAACAACTACTCATTATCTGTGTACTACACATCTTTACTGTAATCCATGTTCATAGTCACGCGCATGTACATTCTACCTCTAAGGGTACTAATATCTTGTAATGTCAAGCTCAAGGGTGAGCAGCAACCATTAAATTTTACATAATAATACATACCCTTACTACAGTATCTGAACCATACGCTTCATACATTATAACGGTTTTTAAAAAAATTTAAATATCTACTATCCTTAAATTCTGCCTGCACATTTAGCATTTTATCAGGCTCTTTGACTTTCGTTATACATACAGGGTGAGCACAAAGTCTTGCCCTGATTACAACAATTTATTACGGAATAACCGTTTGAAATAATAATTTTCATTTGATGCCGTTACATAGGTTAGTATTACTAGTTTCTTTTAAGAACACTTAACGTTAGTTAATCTCAACGTGTGCTCCTTTGGTAACTCGGGGCGATATTCCACTTCCCGCCAGGTGTTTCGTAACATGTGTTCTGTCACAATACCTACAGCAGCTTGTATCTTAGCTCGTCGAAATCAGCAGCTGGTGTGACGAAGATTCTGTCCTTGATATAGCCCCAGAAAAAAAAGTGAATGGGCGTAATGTTTGCAGTGCGGGGTGGCCAGGGTGCTGGACCGTTCCGTCCAATCCACTGATGATTCATCCTGGATATCACGCATTATCAAAGCCAAGTGGCGGGGAGGGGGGTGGGTGCTACATCTTGCTGGAAAATTATCCATATTATGCATGCTTCATATTCTTCCATCTGTGGGGCAATGAACTGCTGCAAAACGTCTAAGTAAATGTCAGCGGTAATGGATTTTTCCGCGAAGAAAAACGGTCCAAAACCCTTTTTATGCATGAGGTCGCACCAAACTTTCACTTCTTCGCTGTAACTGTACAGCAGCATATGGAGACTCTGAACGCCATATACGGACATTATGCCTATTTACCAATCCCCTGACATGAAAGGTGGATTCATCAGTAAAGCATATGCGATTTAAGTAGTCGTTAGCGATATAAATCCTGTTGAGAATCTCAGCTGGAAATTCAGCACGTGTCAGCAAATCATTCGGTTGAAACTTCTTGGCAGATTAAAACTGCGTGCTGGACCGAGACTCGAACTCGGGACCTTTGCCTTTCGCGGGCAAGTGCTCTACCAACTGAGCTACCCAAGCACGACTCACGCCCCGTCCTCACAGCTGTACTTACCTCGTCTCCTACCTTCCAAACTTTACAGAAGCTCTCCTGCAGAAGAGCTTCTCGCCGGCACGGTAGCTCAGCCTGTTCGGCCAGAGGGCTGCGTGCTCTCTGTAATTAAAAAACTGAGTCAAGGAATCAACGATCAACTTGAACGGATGTCACGTGGCGTCTGCCTAGACCAAACACAACGAACTATATCGAACAAAAAACAAAACAAAAGATTGGTAGAGCACTTGCCCGCGAAAGGCAAAGGTCCCGAGTTCGAATCTCGGTCCGGCACACAGTTTTAATCTGCCAGGAAGTTTCATATCAGCACACACTCCGATGTTTTTTTTTTAAAGTCCATAAGAAGACCGAAATAAACGCTGAACACTGATGGGCGATTTCGCTTCGTGAAACCAGAGCACACCTGTTTCGACGACATTTCGAAAGCAACTAACGTGACCTAACAGACCGCGTCGGTGTTGTGGAGCACTAGCGCCATTTATTGGTCAGCACAACTAGTAACTCTAACCTATGTAACAGCATCAAATGTAATTTATTGTGTCAAACGGTTAACCTGTTATAAATTTTTATATTCAGGAAAAGACTTTGTGCTCACCCTGTACTTCTAACTCTTCGAGGAGATCCAATCTGGCCCCTTCTTTCGCCCAATGTAAATATTTATCGTATTATTTATGGTACCTGGATCTTGGCTACTAGTTTTCACATGTTTCCATAACCCTTTCAGTTCGACGGTCTGATGTCCTCTTCATATCATGTCCTGAAAGTGTTGCCTGTGTGCCCTATGTCACACGTACATTCCATAATTAAATATATTTTTTGTCCCCTGCTGGTTTACCAAGAGTATGTCTTAGTCTATTCTTTAATAGACCGGACGTGCTGGCCATTGTGGCCGAACGGTTCTAGGCACTTCAGTCCGCAGCTGCGCTGCTGCTACGGTCGCAGATTCGCATCCTGCCTCGGGCGTTAATTTTTGAGATGTCCTTAGGTTAGTTAGGTTTAAGTAGTTCTAAATCTAGTGGACTGATGACCTCAGATGTTAAGTTCCATAGTGCTTAGAGCCATTTGAATCATTTGAAGAACCGACTTCCTGTATGAAATTTTACATCTCTTTGGCATTGCAGGAACCAATTTGTTGGTGACGTCCCTGAAATGGTGTACTGTAACATACTTAGTCTCCTTATTAAGCACAGGTTTCTCTTGTTGAAGCTTACAATACAGATTATTTTCAGTTTCAGCCCTGTAACCATTGGCAGCAGTTACCTGCTTGAGAACCCTGTGTTTGGTCCCTATCTCCCTCTCATTAATTTCAGTTAGCATACGCGTGTCAGCATTTCGTTATAGAATGCCATCTTATGCTTTTGAAAACAGCCTTCACGCCTTGCAAGTTGACTGCATAGGACGATGCTCAGTGTGGTGCTGTTTAACGTTTGTTTAATGCATTGCTGTGGGTTTGTTTCTCAGTTTACACTAATAATGTAATTTATAAAGATGCCACTGTTTTATTTTAATTTTAGACAGTATGTTGTTAACCGTAATGAACAGCATAGTTTAGGTTTTAGCATTACTCCCTGGGTGCAAGGTAGTATGCTCGGTATTGTACGCTGCTACAAATTAAAGGTTTATATGCAGGAGGGCGCGCTATGTCGTCACCGCCCAGCTTTTTATGCTGTTAATATTTGTCCATTTGGTTGAGAAAGTCAACTGCAACAGACACATAGGCTACGAATAATGAGTGTACCTGTTGCCCGCTGCGTGTTTTGCTGTACAGAGGCTATTCGAGGCTTTTGGCAGTAATCTGTATGAATATTTATCGTTTATAGGAAGGTATGTCTGTAAGCATATGAATACTTGTAATTCGGACATACATATTGTTCATACACATTGTCATAAGACATGTACTTTGTAATTTTTAGGTGTGTGGTTTGAGAATGGGCGTGTCAGCCCCAAATCGGTAACCTATGATGCAGAATTTGGTATTACTAAAACGGAAGAAATAAAACATTATCCAGTTTCTCCAGAAATATTGCCTAACATTAGAATTTGATTTCCATGTTAAGAAATTTCTAGTTTTCAGAAATGCTTTTCCTTCTATTGGCAGTCTGCATTATATATCAGGTTCACTTCAGCTAATCTGATGCCCTCAGTGTCACTTGGTGTAATGCAACGATATTCCATTACCCTTCCTTTATTTTCGTGGGTGTTTATGTATCCATTCCGTACAACTGACGTTCCAAGTCCACTGATGTGTCTGCGAAACTGCAAAGTCGTTAGCAAATATGGAGGTTTTAGGATCTTCTCCTTGACTATATTTCCCTTTCCTTCCAAGCTTACTCATTATGCAGTTTCATTAACATGGAGCTACAAGCCTATCTCAACCCGTTCTCAATTAATGCTTTCCCTTCATGTCATTCGACTCTTATAACTACAGTCTCAGTTCTGCACAAGTTGTAAATAACTTGCGCTGGGTGAATTTTATACCCGTTACTTTCAGAATTGCAAAGAGTATGCTCCATTCGCTACATCTATAAATGCTGTAAACGTAAGTTAGTTTTTCTGTAACCTTCCTCATAAGATAACTAGTGGTTTCACTTTTGCTTCGCATGTTCCCTTTATTTCCCTGGGACCCAAACAGAACTTTTCCCATGATGAATAAATCCGCTGCAGTTGCATTTGACAAATTTCTTATTTCTGTAAGCTCGGGCACACGATCCGGGTTCCGAGATGAAAACCCCTTCTTCAGGCGCTATATAAAACAAGCAAAGCAAAGAGGCATTCTAAATAAAATTAAATAACATTAAAAGGATCCATACAAATATGAATATCAATTCACATCTTGATTGCTTACGAGGGAGTCGCAACAGTCAAGTAAAAAATCCAGCAAATTACTCAAGTCGCTTGCATGGTCCCGGGCTGGTGAGGCATGAAAAAGTGCTTAGAGTTAGCTAGCACCACATCGGGCGAATGGGGCATAACCGAAAAAAAAACTTGAATGTGACAGGAAATAAACAAACACTCCCTGTCGAATGTAACCTATGAACCAACAGCGAACGACTAGACATGTGGCAGGGACTTCAGAAATTAAAATGAAGGTATGAAGGCTGTAGAATCCCAGTCTGTGAACCTCAAAACTAGCTTACCATACAAGCATGCAGCCCGCCGCACGTCACAGCGAGAGCGGTCGACTGCCATGCGAACCAGCAATGCGGTGCCTGTGTGTACATTTACGCCAGAGAGTGGCTACCAGGGAAACAAGTACCGAGGGTGGGGGAGACCACAGACGAAGTCATAGCTAATAATATGGCCGCAACCTCACGTTTTATCTCAAACCTCAACCGCTACATAACAGCACCAAAACCATCTTACTTTACATTTTACGGTTCTTATGCCTTCATTTCAATTTCTCAAGCCCATGCCACATATCTGGTCGTTCGCAGTTGTTTCATAGGTTATATTAGTGTGTGCTTATTTGGTGTTATATTTACGGTTTTTTCAGTTACACCGTGTTTACCCAATGTAAATCTTTTCATGTTTCACCCGCACGGGATCTCTCAAGCTACTTGATACATTTTCTGGATTTTTTTTCATGATTGGTATCACTTTCTCCCACAAAATCACGGTATCACATGATATTCACATTTGTATGTACCCTTTGAATGTTAATTAATTTTATGGAGAATCCCCGTAGTTTTCCCTTTTTTGTAGCGCCTAAAGATGGGATTTACATCCAGAAACCCGAGCCGAGTGTATGGATTTATCAAATACAGCTGGACCGGATTTATTCATTAAGAAAAAAGTTGTGGATATCCGTCAAGGAGTGTATTATCCAAACAGGACTCCCTCCAAGTCGACTCATATCAGTTTTTCCTTTCTACTTTAAACGTTCAAAAACTAGAAACCCGCCTCGACTGCATGTTAACCAACGATTGCTGACGGGCTGCAATGTTGGAGGGTCTTTTCTACTTTAAATCATTCCTGTCAGTACTTTTCAACCATGACTTATAATAGTCATAGTTTGGTGATATTGACACCAGTCAGCACTTACCTTTTTTATACAGCAATTATTAAATTCTTCATGAAATGTGAACGTAATTAGGTTGCCTCATAGATCTTGCACATCATGTGGAATAGTTAAGTCATGGCTGTCTCTCCCAAAGATTTCAACGAAGTCTACTGCAGTGGCCTTGTTTCGACTTAGCCCTTTCAGAGTTTTGCCAGATTTTTCTTTTGCCCTCATACGTCGCAGCTAATGTAAAGCTCGCAACCAATGTGTAGTTATGACACTGTGACCTGACAGTAACATTTGATGATCTGTTGAGTAAGATCTCAGTCGGAATGGACATTTACATTGTAAAAATTGCACATTTATTTCACAAGTTAATGCTTATTCTGATATGGGCATAGATGTGATGTCAGAATGAAGACGATGTTTTAGTTTATTTCTTTTAACAAGGTTCTGATGAAAAGAAAGTGTTCTTCCTGTATTGAGGGGCACTTAGAAGTCAAATCGATGGAGAAGTTTCCGCGATGGAAGCGAATCCGTCTATAGACGTAGGTTATCGACTACCGTATGCACAAAGGGTAAACCAAAATTCGCTAACATTACGCTTTCTGTGAATTAGTGCCAGAAGGAACAAATGATTGATATTCTTCACGGAAATTTGAAAAAATCCTTTCTATTGATTGTACATAACGGACGTATAAATATTCATGTCACATCAATTTTTGTATGTCATCTCATTTCAGATTGTGCTCTTTGTTCTTTGGCTTTCCCACGCCCATGTTTCACGTCCATATCATTTCCTTCTTCAGGTTTTGCAGAACTTCTTACTCTCATGACTGTGCCTCTCTCTGCATTTTTTCCCCAACGACAGGGTGTTTCAAGAGCAACGACCAAGGTGCTCCCACATTGATAGTGCTTTTCTGGATGTGAATGTTACCTTTTTATGTGAGAACAGCAGAGATAGTGGTTAGTAAAATCATACCATCACAAATCACGTAGAGTATTGTTCACAAAGATGTATTCCTGCACAGGACAAAGTTAGTATACAAACATCTGTGCCTAATGATACAATAGTGTTCAGTGCCCTTTACGGCAGTGGGACAGAATGTCACCATGTACCTCAATTTTAGAACTCTCCCCCCTCCCCCCAACCCCTCCACCCACCTCCAAAAATGGTTCTGAGCACTATGGGACTTAACAGCTATAGTCATCAGTTCCCTAGAACTTAGAACTACTTAAATCTAACTAAGCTAAGGACAGCACACAACACCCAGTCCTCACGACGCAAAGAAAATCCCTGCCCCGCCGGGAATCGAACCCGGGAACCCGAGCGTGGGAAGCGACAACGCTATCGCACGACCACGAGCTGCGGACCCCGCACCTCCGAACTATATCTTATCGGTCAAAATTTCTATTACTATGTGTAAGCCAAAGAAGGGAAGGAACGTGTCTAAGCAGCACGAATAATATCTTTTATTTGCTGGACTAAAGCACTTGCAAAATAAAATATTACGCATTTCCCTTGAGAAGGAGCGAGAGTTAGTCGAAAATTAAAATTATATCATGCCATTACGGCTTATTACGAAGACACAGAAAAATATTTATAGTCATTCGTAGATTAATTTTCGTACATTAAAAACTTTATTCAGAACAATGATAGTGGATGTTATTAACTCCTGCGCTGGTAAAACTCACGTACGGTGCTGTTTAATTGGTTACGGCTTTATTTTCGCTGCAGTGCTTTCAGTAGGCGGAGATATTTTGCTTGCTGCTTCTTGGTTACGGTCAGGAAGTGATGAAAGGCGTTGTTTTCGCTTTATGTACTTGCAAGTCACCAAGCACATCGTCTTTCCGTTTGGTTGTTTCATGCTGACAGCAGCTATCTTATCTCTGACTCTCTGAACTTGTGCAACTATATAAGCGGATGAGAATCCCTTTGCTTACAGTTTTACAGTGTATTTCTTGCATTTGACAACACGTAAGTACATCTGCATATCAAACTTTTTTTATTGTAATGAATACAACTCATCGTAATCACTTTCTTCACTGAATATGAACATAAGAAATGGTTCAAATGGCTCTGAGCACTATGGGACTTAACATCTGTGGTCATCAGTCCCCTAGAACTTATAACTACTTAAACCTAACTAACCTAAGGACATCACACACATCCATGCCCGAGGCAGCATTCGAAATTGCGACCGTAGCAGTCACGCGGTTCCGGACTGAGCGCCTTAATCGCGAGACCACTGCGGCCGGCTATGAACATAAGATACATATGTAAATTTTTTGCTAAGTTTCAGGAACAAATATGACTGATCATATTCAAAATATCTGCCATTGGATCATTATCTTAGTGTTCATCAATATGCGGTAGAGATAAGTTAATACGAGACACTAAACTAGAAAGTCGAATTATTTTGTATGAGCGCTATTCGGAAAGTCAGGTCCGATCGGTCGCGTAATTGAAACCACATAGGCAACGGTACCAACTTTCCGATATCCTCGTCATAGAAGGCAGCCGCCTGTGATTTCTGCCAGTTCTCTACAGCTCTTTCGTCTGTGTCAAATTTTTCCTTCGTAGCTAGCGGTTCCTGCGAGCAGAGATGAATATGAGAGGAAGATAAGCCCATCCCATCGAAAACACTGCAGGATCTTCATTACCCCCACCTAGTGCGGCCCAGACCTGTCATGGAGAAGGAAATGCATGATAGTTATGTTATGTGGATTGCATGACATGTGACGACATCTGTCGCCAGCCCATCATACTTGGCGTGAGATATTATTGTTCTAGGTACCTTTACGTGCTCATTCTTCCCTCAGAACTGAAAGAGAGATGTGACGCGATTCACGGGCATAATAGAGACACTGCCCATCAAATCTGTGCAAAGCTTCATCGGTTTTTCAATGTGGTTTCCATTTCGCTCCCAATCGGACCTTAGTTTCCGAGCAGCCCTCAAATATTAGTTGGCTATTTAGGATAACCCACGTCCATAATGGAGGCAATTAACGTACAGTAATGTTACGAGCCCTGACCCGTGGGTAATCAGTTCGAGACCTGGAATTTGGCGACCTGAAATGAGAGACAGAGCACAGTTAGTAACCACCAACTACATACCACCATATGCAATTTAATTAAATTTTAACCCCCCGTCCACCCCCACCCCATCTCCAATGTCCTTTGCGTACTGATATGTAATACTGTTAACAATTACCTATCTGTCAAATGCGGTGGCCTCTTGGCTTTACGGTACAGGAATATGGTATGACCAAGCACTTACTCCCTCCTTCAGTTCCAATATCATCCGTATTAGTGCGAACAATACAGTGCACAAACACTCATTAGTGTTTCATAAACCAGTGTACGCGATATAATTCACAAAAGATCGAGGAATGGCTGCAGCAAACCACCCGCATAGGACACCGCTTAGCACCACGTTGCGGCGTTCCTGCATTTCACAACTGCAGTTCCGGAATCTCAAATTATTCAATGGAGAGCTGAAAAAAGGCATAAGACTATGTACATTCTGAACATATTCTTGCTGTGGCTGATTCACAAAGGCACTGTGAAAACAAACAATAATTCGGGTTAAGTTTGCGAATCGCACAAGAAGGAATACCTATATCACTAAAGAAATGTCTCAACATTATTCACGAAAGACATACTTACTTCACGAGTCAGGGTAAGAGTAATCTGTGTTGACAAGCAACAATCGATTAAATCATCGGAACGATGCACAGACTGATAGGAAAGGAAGTTATGAATTCGAAAATGACAGTAGTCTAATTACACATGACATTACCGACTATGGTCTGTCAGAAGCGATGTATTCTCTATAGTATATAATGGGTTGACGAGTGCAGGATGTATGAGAACTTTACCAAAAAGCAGAAGTACTGAAATGATTATGTTTAAATCAGTTTATTGGTTTTAAAAGAAATGAAGCACAGGGAAGAAGAATGAAGTCACTGTAGATTCCTGAAACGCAATTTCGTTTGCATGCAAATATTATTTCAGCCATTCGTCTAAATGCTACGGTACTCCTCTTAAAGTATTTTCACATTGTCGTTATCGAATTGTTGATAATTTGCTTCACGAACTGTTGATAACCTTTTAATAACGATTAGCTGGTTCGAAATATGAAGCGAAACTAGACAGCGAGAGTCATTTAACAGGACAGAATTTAGAACAGAGAACGTATATAGAAGTGTGAAGAATAGCACCCATCAAGTTTCTGTTGATGGAATCACCCAGGAACTCACCTGAAGTGTTTCTTAGGAAAACCGCGGGAAGCTTAATACAGGGTGGGTCCTGAAAACAAGCCTCTTATCCGAACCAATACCTTACTCTGTTATAAAAGAGAAGCTGAAAATTAAGGTAAAAATCAAAAGTTTGATACAGCGAGAGTATCAGAAATGTTTGCATCACATTTTTAAGATTCTCTTCTGAGTTGGTTACTGCCCCACGTAGGTCTGCTTACTTTAATCTACAAAAAACATTACGATTCTCTTACTGCTCATCCGTTTAGATCATTTATTGTACGACGTTGTCACATAAGACGAATCTTTTGTTATTTGAAATGTTTTCGTTATCCGTGTTGACATATTTTACTCTGCAGTTGGTTTGCGTGGAGATAACTTGTTAAGTAATCGAACTTTGTTGATTCGTTCTCTTATGTCATGACGCCGTCGCGTTATCCGTGTGCAAGAACGCCTGATACGGACTTATCATTTATTCGAGGTATCTTAGACTTGGCGTTCAGATTATTATGATTCTTGAATAGCCTCAGCATTTAAAAACATTTTGCTTAGTTGCACTTACATGTATTAACAATGAAACACAACAGGTATAACTAAGATAACAAAGGAATGGATGCCCAAATATTTTGATGGGTACAGTTCGTAAGTAAACCGAAATTCACTCTTGTAATATTGTATGAAATCCAAGAATTTTTTCATGGTAATCGGTGAAGTTTTTTATACAACATTCTTAAAATATTTCCCAGGACGTTTCATTCTAGAAATAATTTACTTGCATTCTTACTATGTTTAGTAAATGAGAAAGTCGTTAACCATTTCGGTCTCGTTTTAGAGTCGTGAACAGATTCGTATGTGTATCCGCCTCCATATTACTAGTACACAGATCATGAGACGAACGAATATTTTAAGTACAGTATAATTAAATTCGATCTACAGAATACTGAGCCAAAACCAGTACTCGAAGTAAAAAAGAAGATTTTATGTTGTGAAATGAGAGAAAGTTAAGTCATGGATTTCACTAGATAGAAGGTATTTAGTTTCACAATTGCAGTGACATCTTTGTAGTGTGATAAGCTGCAATCTGCAGACCGGATAAAAATATATAACGCCATTCTTTGACAATATTTTGTTGCACTTCCGCCTTACCAGCTGGGAAACTAGAGTTACTACATAGGAACGAAAGAATGAAAGGATATGTCTATACAAAATCATCCACCTAGCACACTATTTCGCTATTGCAATCATGCGGGAAAAATATTACACCAACTGCTACAGTGTGAATTACACCTTTGTAACAGATTTTCAGTTTAACTACTCAGTGGATAGATGTCGTACTGCTCTTCTTTCTGAAAATAAGGATATACCCCGTTCCACATGTGCGCAATGGGGTCCGTTTCACAATAGATTTCGTACGTCATCAGCAAAACCCTTACATACTGATTTTTTAAATTAAAAGCTTTAAGTCAATTGTTACAAAAGAGCAGACAGTGTGAAATGTGATTAGTGAAAGCAAAGAGTTGATTGCCTACATTTTATTTCAACATTCCAGTTCTTAAATGCTCAGTGCCCTTTCCTCCTCCTCGAAATCTGACAATTAAACTCTATTGCATGTACATAATCTAACAGATACATTTAACTCTCATTCCAAAATTCAACAGCTCATTTCCTTTCTCCTTCAAAAAAAGCAAGGAAATTACTAACAATAATTAATTAATACATCGCCTTATCGAACAATGTGCCGTTTTTATTTCTACATCGATGCCGCTCATTAAAAAAAAGAAAAAAAAATCTCGCTGGCGCTGTTTAGGTTTTCTCGCTCGATCGCCGGTGTCACTCTATATGACAGTTCATGTTCTCTCCATCGAGTCCTCCTTAATCCCAACAGACGCCAATACTTCCGTCTTTCACAGATGGTCTCTCTCTCTCTCTCTCTCTCTCTCTCTCTCTCTCTCTCTCTCTCTCACTCTCTCCATCGTTAGGGCCATGAAAGATTAGCACATCCTCGAAACAAACCTAATTTACAAAATTTTAGTTAAAGTATGTTTCAGTTATGTGCTGCGAGAAACTGTCTGCATTCCATGGTGTGCTAGAAAACGCTGCCTGTTAACGAGATTCGTTTGAAAGTTTACAACTGAATCGCCTAAAAGTAGCACCGCAGATATTGAGGAAATGAAAAGACCTAATGATGCGCGGTTTTCACAGAATAGGTTTGTAGTCAGGGGCTCTTGTTGTTGCCCAATAAACAGATTGTAATAATACAAGAAAGTGTATTTTTTGTGCAAACGTCATTTACGAGAGTTTCAATTTTGAAAAGCTTCCACACCGACTCTTGTTTGTGTCATCCAACATGCGTCGCTGCTAGGGACGACGTTGTTATGTTTACTTCTATGTAATTATGTGTTCCTTGTGTACATTGTAACTTATTAGTTAGTGTGTGACTGTCCAAGTAGTAGGTCGTGAGCAGACCATGGAATTTACCAATGCAGAGAAAGCCAAATGCTCACGGTGTATGGAGAGTGTAGAAAGAATGTAGTTCTTCCTTGTACGGTGTATGCGATAAAATATCACAATAGATATCAACTATCTCGACAATTATTTATCAACCGCTCCAAACAGTAACGTGAAAGTGCTAGTGTAACACCTATACAACGTAAAAAAGGCAGAAATTAACGTGACGGCAGAAGAGGCGGAAATTAATGTTCTTACAACTGTTGTAGCTGATTC
The DNA here is from genome assembly GCF_023897955.1 of Schistocerca gregaria. Lineage (NCBI taxonomy): Eukaryota > Metazoa > Arthropoda > Insecta > Orthoptera > Acrididae > Schistocerca > Schistocerca gregaria. The sequence goes on from NC_064921.1 coordinate 217,735,939, forward strand.
GCATGTTAGTTCACGCGAAATCGCTTGGGGAAGTGGCATGAGTCAGGCAAGTGTCCTACGCATTTTCCATCGACATGAGATTCCATCACTATTACATCTCCTTCCATCAAGAGCTGCATGGAAACGAATATAACAATCGCATTAACTTGTGTACATGGTCATTAATGCAGGATGCTGCAGATGTATCGTGTGACCGATAATGAGAATGTCGGTCTCCTCGTTCAATGTAAATGTGAACTACGTCACTTCGCCAACTACGCCCCGTTATCCTTGAAGGAAACGGGTTACTGTTGATCGTGAGTATGGTCTGCGTGCATGTGTGCTTCTAGAATAGTTCCTCTCTGTGACGGTAGTATATCGGTACTCACTTGGCTACTCACCTAGAACAAACATCAGTTCCATGATGCCTCCTGCGTACATTACTTAAAGCCCTTCTTCTTTAGAGTTAATAAGGAGTCCTTGGACGGGCTTCGTTGGTTCTTCTGTGCACTCATGGTTAAAAATCCTCTCTAAGAATAATACAAGAATTAATACTTAGTAACACGGACACGTCTATGTCTAACTGTCTTCATCTGGCAACGCCATTCATAGGTCGCCCGATAAATGAAGTCTCGTCGTCATTCAAGCAAGGAGACACACCGCCCAGGCCGGTCGCAGTGGCCGAGTGGTTCTAGGCGCTTCAGTCTGACCGCTACTGTCGCAGGTTCGAGTCGTTCCTCGGGCATGGATGTGAGTGATGTCCTTACTTAGATTTAAGTAGTTCTAAGTTCTAGGGGACTGATGACCTGACATGTCAAGTCCCATAGCGCTCTGAGCCAATTGAACCATTTGCTCACCGCCCAGCGTTCTGTAGATCTCAAAGCACCAACCGTCTCTAATGCAATTCTTTGTATGAACACGTAAGATGATTATACGCCGTTCATTTGAATACTATAGTTTAGTGTCAGTGTTGACTGGAAAACACTGTTGGGAATTCTGAAGTAGAACAGGAATAAAATAGAGGGTGTCAAAGGTACATGAGAAGGTCTGTAGTTATAAGTATCGACTGGCGTGAAAGGCTGGAAGTAAAGAGTGGGAAGTGAGATAAATTTGTAGCCTATCCCGAATCTAGGCACAGTTCAATCTATACTTTGAGCAAACAGCAAATGAAACATAATAGAATTTTCGAAGGAAACTGAAGTCCATGGAGATGAAATAAAAACTACGTGGTTCGCTTGTGACATTGTAATTCTCTCAGAGACGGCAAACGATTTTGAAGATACATTGAACGGTATATGCAAGACACTACCTGTGTGCAAAGAAAGTAGACTGGAAGCTAAATATCAACTGAAGTGACGCCAGGATAATTAGACGAATTAAAATCAGATTACGCGGAGGGAATTATATTACGATATATACTTGTAGAGTGAGACTGGGGCTTGGCTACAGTAATCAGGTTCAAGTGGGCATTGGTTGCGGTAGTTGTAATTGCATGTACATGACTACCATGCAATTGACTCGTAAGTGCCTGGCAGAAGAGGTTTTTAAACGACTTTCTTACTGTTTCGAAATCTCTGCAAGTGAGCTATACTGAAGCAACACAGGAATAAAATGAAGGCTGTCAAAGAAACTTGAAAAAATTTGTAGTAATAAGAGTCCATTGCCATCAAAGACTGGAAGTAGTAGATCAGGAAGTGAGATAGGGTTTTAGCCTACCCCGAATGTATGCACAGTTCAATTTATACATTGAACAAGCAGTAAGGTGGGCGTCAACAAAATATTTTCGCTTTCGGAGGAGGAAATTGGAGACTCAAAGTTCATGAAAGTATCTCGCCACATCAAGAAACGTCTTTGTTTTCAAGACTGCCACCCCAACTCGAGTATCATATCCCCTATTTTGCGATAGTACAAAACGAGATGCCCTTTTTTGAACTTTTACAGTTTCCACTGTCAATCAAATCTGGCAAGGAATTATAACGCAGAACATACTCTAACAGAGTACACTCAAGCGTAGTGTAAGCAGTCTCTTTACTGGGCTATTGTATTTTCTAAATGTTCTACAAATGCACTGTCTTTGGTTCGCCTTCCGCAAGCATTATCTATGCCATCGTTGCAGTTTAAGTTGTTCGTATTGAGGAAGATGATTCCATACTTCATGCCTATAATAAGAGCTACTTTGAGAAACTCTTGAATTGTGAACCCATCCTTGAAAAATTTAAATCCATCCCAAACAACCGTGAGATGTCGGATTCAGAACCACCGACGACTGAAGAACTACAGAAGGTCATTTCAGAACTTAAAAACAACAAGGCGTCCGGAGAAAATCAAATAGTGGCCGAACTATGGAAAAAGGCTGACAAAAATGGAGTTACATCCCTAAAGTGTGTTTCGATCAAATCTGGAAAGAAGAAGAGATCCCCGTAGAATGGAGAAGATCTCTCATCCACCCTATCCACAAGAAAGGTTTGAAGACAGACCCCCAACAATTACAGAGGAATATCATTGCTGGATATAACGTACAAGATTCTTTCTAAAGTCCTTTTGAACAGGGCAGAGCAGCAATTGGATCCGCAAATCGGGGAATACCAGGGAGGTTTTAGAAAGGGCAGATCATGTTCGGAACAAATACTAAACTTCAAAAACATTATAGCATACCAAAAATCAAGCGCAAAGACATACGTAATCTCCTTAATTGATTTCAAAAAAGCATATAATTCGATTGATAGAGAATCTCTGTTGTCAGTCCTGGAAGAAATGGGTTTGGATAAGAAAACAACTAATATTATAAAAGCGACCTTTACAAATACATTTTCGAAAGTTAAATTTATGGGCGAACTATGGGAATCCTTTGAAATAAAAACGGGAGTGCGACAGGGCGATGGGCTCTCGCCGTTGCTGTTCAATTGTGCGCTTGAGAAAGAAGTCAGAGAATGGAACACAAATATTAAGAGTGGTATAAGACTGGGTTGCAAAACAAAGAACCTTAAAGTAAATTGCGTTGCTTTTGCAGATGATATGGTCCTGTTTGCTGAAACAATGGAAGAAGAAGGGGAGCAAATCCTTGAACTAAAGAAACAAGCAGCTAAAATTGATCTTCACATCTCCTTTGAAAAAACTAAGATATTGACAAACATCAAGCACTCATGTAAATACCTCAAAGTTCAAGAACAGAAGATTGAAATAGTAAAAGAATTCAGATATCTCTGAGAATGGATTAGTTGGAATGCTGGGGAAAGCAAAGCAATGGAATCCAGAAAAAAATAAACTTGAATTGGCCTTCCAACTAAAAAAAATACATACAACAAAAAATCCTTTTCATGGGGGTCCAAAATTACACATTAAAAGGCAGTGGTTAAGCCAGAAGCACTGTATGCAGCAGAAACACTTAACATGAATTTCAAAGGCCAAATGGAGAAACTTGAGGTAAAGGAAAGAAAATTTTTAAGAAAAATCATTGGGCCAAAATTTCAAGACAATAAGATTATATACATCAAAAATGAAACTCTCTACAAGAAAATTGAAAAACTTTCAGATTCTATGCGAAAAAGGAGAATAAATTTTTATGGTCATCTTCTCAGAATGAATTCCAACAGATTAACTAAACAAATCTTTGACTTCTTCCGTAACCGAAAAACGAAGCCCAACTGGTTTAAAGAAACTGAGAAAGACCTAGTGGAATTAAAGATTTCAGAAAGTTCACTTATTGATCGAACTGCTGAATTAATTACTAAAGATGAAAACATAAGGTTCCAAGACAAATCCACACAAAAGTCCAAACCCTTCATCTCGGAAGAAGAGAGGAGAAGAAGATCAGAAAGAATGAAGAAATACTGGGCCCTAAGAAAAGAACAACGCACAAAGAAATGATTGATCCAGCGTACCCCAAAGAGGGTGAAATGAAAGAAGAAGAAGAAGAAGAAGAAGAAGAGTTTAACTGTAAACGTTTGGGAAGAGTTCAAAAAAATGTTCCAATGTGTGTGAAATGTTATTGGACTTACCTGCTAAGGTCATCAGTTCCTAAGCTTGCACACTACTTAACCTAAATTATGCTAAGGAAAAATACACACACATCCATGTCCGAGGGAGGACTCGAACCTCCGCCGGGACCAGCCGCACAGTCCATGACTGCAGCATCTTAGACCGCTCGGCGGAAAAAGTTCTAGAGTTTTAAATAGATTTAGCCATCTTGAGACTGCTCCTAACGAGTAAATTAGGCTCAAGCATAAAAATCTCGGAATAACGTTGTACAATTTTTTCAGTAGTCAGTTTCGAAGTAGCTTACTGTCTTCTCTGCTCCTATTTCATAGCCCTGCCACGGCCCGTTAAGCTGCATTTTGTATCTCTTTTATTGCAGTAACATCACATAGTCAGTTATCGAAAAAAGTATTTTCGTTTTTTAAACTTTTAAAACGTCTTATAATGTTTAACTTCTTTTAATATTCGAAATTTTTTAATTTCACTGTTTCATAACCACTCATTTTTTGTGTTTGGACTTTTCTGCTTTAAATGAAAATCAGTTTTTTTATGTATTTCGGTCTTTGGATTATATTTTTACTTATGTTATCATTAGCATGTTATGCTTCCCATTCACGGTTTTTACAACGAATACGGCCCGCAGCGTTACTGCTCAGTCCGCAGCAGCCGCAAAGGACACACAGGTGCGCTTATCGGCCTTCAATAAATGGTGCTCTCGTACGTAGGCGTTTTCTTGTGGTTCATCATATCAAGTTGTAAACTGATTTACGCTCCCTGCAACGCAGGGGTCAGACTTAATTTAACATTGGCCTATCGCGTGACTTCCACCTGGTATCCTATGGTGCCCATATTTTTATAGATTCTATGCATTCCCTTGGTAATTTTAAGACAAGAGGCAGTTTCGCAGACTACGTTAGAAAGTTGGGGTTCTTTGCACCCACAATTTGGATGTTATTTGACGGTCCACTTAAGGTAGATGTTTGCCTATTAGTTATTTGGGCATGGACATGATGTCCTAAAACGCTAGGCAGGACATTATTTTAATATTTTTATATGATTGTTCAGTTTTTAAATCTTAAATCCTTAATTGCTTAAAATTTCTTAATTGATTAAAGGAGTAGGCTACAAGTGTTGTCTTACTTTGGATTTCAGATACACCTGATGATGGGGCTAAGAGCCCGAAACCGTTGTAGTGTATCAGCCGTGAAATACTTTAGTCAATAAAACCATATTATGACTGTGAAGGTTTTGTTTGCCGTGAACATGTTGCAGAACAGTTGCATACGTCCGAAAAACGAAAATTAATCTTATTCGTAATTGTTATCCTTAGGTATTTAATTGAACTGATAGCCTTTCGACTTGTGGAATTTATTGTTTTGCCGAAATCTGGCGTATTCCTTTTAGAACCCATGTGAATGATTTCACAGTTTTTATTATTTAGAGTTAGTTGCAACTTTTTCAAGCACATCGTCTACTTCAGGAGAAACTGATTTGTCAAAACTGCATCTGTGGTGTTGTGGATAGTTATGTCCCGAAACAAGTTGTGACAATAATTACACTATTGACAACTGGTCTGAAAATCTTCAATATTGCGTGAATAACAGTTGTATGGTGACTTAACATCAGTTATCTGCGACAGCTTCTGATGGGTCTGTAATTACGTAATGCTGTAGCAGATAACTGATGCAAAGTCATCATACAACTGTTGTTCAAGCAATATTGAAGATATTCTGTCCAGTTGCCAATCGTGTAATTGTTGCCACAACATGTTTCGGGACAAGATTATCACATTCTGAAGTACTAAAAATTTTATGTATGTCATTAGGCCTTGTCACAACTTAAAAACGAGCTGACAATGGGATAATGTTTTCACAAAACATGTTGCGGCAATAATGACACGATTGACAACTGGGCTGAATATCCTCAATATTAATGTCGCTGTTGCCGTCAACGTCTGCGATGGCAGTGCCACTGTTCCCTTTGTAGCGTAAACAATGCGATGAATATCTCTTCCCCTTCTCTACATTCAGTCGCTGTCACGGTTGAAGATGTTATCACAATTTCTTATTTCTACAGCCTCTACAGAATCCCAATATGTAGGAGCCCGGGGACAAACATTTTATTTTGTCAAACTGTGTTTCGTGTTTGTGAGGGTGTACTCCGTATTTCTCCAGAAAGATGGATAAGATCTATTTTCCAACTTCCTAAGAAGATAAAGAAAATGCTAATTGTTGTTAAGGACAGTCTCGCTCTCAGGATCCCAGGGATTTAAAACACTCATTGCGAATGCGGAAGAAATTACATGGTCAGTCAATCGACAACGTTTCCGACCTCTGTGAAGAATATCTGCGGTATAATAAAAACCTTGAACTCGAGAAATCCGCAGTTGGTGGGCAAAGACTTACAAATTAAAACAAAATACTGTTTGACGAAACAAAAGTGTTGTCCCAGGGTCCTACGCACTGGGACTATGTGATTAAAGAGAATACAGAAATGAGTATGTGTGAGAAGATCTTCAAACGGTACAGCGGATATAATTTAAGCGATGAATGGAAGCGAGCTCTCGAAGCAGAGAAGAGACAGATATATTCATCGCAATGCTGAAGCTACTACGGCAGCAACAGCATTATGCAATTATCGGCCAATCAGAAGCCGTGTATGAGATATATACCTAATAAGTTAAAACACTGTGACCAGTGCCTACCGCGAGGCTGGATGCACCCTGGTCGCGTTTAGGGCACGTGACGCACTATGAAAAATGTGTAAGGGCAGTAGAGTCGGGTGGAGACCACCCTAGCCAAGATATGGGCTGCAAATGGGGAAGTCTTCTGAGATGAGGATTTTGTCAAAGGACATATTATTACTATGCAAAGCCTCTGAACCGGTATCTTAAGAAGACGAAGCTATTCGAATGTTCACGTGCTACTGTTGAGAGCAGAAAAAAGAGTTAGAAGGACAGTGAAACTACCATTAGGCGCTAAATTGTTAGATGTCACGACTAATCACAGAACAAGTAGGGAAGATAGTAATCTGTGCATCTCTGCCGAAAGAGCGCAATGCTGGCGCACGCATAAGAGTTTCGGAGCACACCGTTCATCGTACATCGTCGAACACGGAGCTTCGCAGCACATCACCTCTAAGTGTTCAAATGTTGACGCAACGACATCATAAGATACATTGCAATGGACACGGGACCATCAGGATTGGACCGTCGATCGGTGGAAACGTGAATCACGTTTTCGCTGCACTAGGTCGCTGGTCGTCTCCACAAGCGCCGTCATCTACATGCTCGAAACATGCAGCGCGCCGTGGTCGTAAGCTGGTGGGAGCAGTATTACGCTGTGGAAGATATTCTCCTGCACTTGCGTGGGACCTGTGATAGTAACAGAAGACACGCGAGAACTGGGTACTACCTGCATACCTTCATACTTGAAGTCTTCCCCGACGGCGATGACATCAAAAAAATGGCTCAATTGGCTCTGAGCACTATGGGACTTAACATCTGTGGTCATCAGTACCCTAGAACTTAGAACTACTTAAACCTAACTAACCTAAGGACAGCACACAACACTCAGCCATCACGAGGCAGAGAAAATCCCTGACCCTGCCAGGAATCGAACCCGGGAACTCGGGCGTAGGAAGCGAGAACGCTACCGCACGACCACGAGATGCGGGCGCGATGACGTCATACAGCAGTATAATTGTCCGTGCCTCGGAGTCAGAATCGTACTACAGTGGTTTGAGGAGCACTATAGTGAACTCACGTTGATGCTTCGGCAGCCAATTTCGCCCGATGTATATTTTGCGGAACCCATCTGTGTCGCTATCGGACGCTATCATTGAGTACGCAAATCAGCGGCCCATTTTTTAAGCGAATTGCATGACCTGTGTGTAGACATCTACTGCCACATAACTCCAAAAGCTACCAAAAAACTGTAAGATCCGTGATACGCAGAATCAGTGATGTTTTTCTCTACAAGCTATTATGCAGGTGGTAATAACATATTGGCTCATGAGTGTAAGACCGCTCCTGACGAAGACGATGGGGACAAATGTCAAAGCTTGCGGTTTTATCCTGAAATGAGGCGGCAAGAAGTCCGAAAATGTTTGATAGAACCTGTCGCCGCGAAAGACTTTGTTCTCGTGACATTACTGCCATCGTTAATGTTTCAGAATTATCAACACCAAGTGTAAGCAGTGTAACTTATTTTACCTTTCCATCATTAAAAATGGTATCCAGGGAATCTCTGTTACCAGAACGACAAAAGCTTGCATGATTTTGTTTCGTTTTGCAGGATATTCCAGCGAGACACCATGCCGACCATAACGGTCTATGGGAACGACCTCAGCCCACCAGCGCGAGCTGCCAGAATGGTAGCCGAGGCTGTGGGACTGCACGTGGACCTCAAGAGGACCTACCCCTTGAGAGGGGAGTGCAAGAAACCCGAATACATCAAGGTAATTCATTCGGTAGAGAGCAAAGGTACCATATAGCCACAACCGCACACCGCAGCGGCTGTTGCCAAAGCCACTGACCAATGTTACCTGTTCTCGGCCAACGGAAAGTCTCAGTGCCACAAAATTACTCACCAATATTCTTAATGACGGTTTGCTGCAGAATTCCTGAATATAACCGTAGTCCGAATACGAGAGACCTTCGTAAATAGGGCACAGGTCGGTATTACTATAGATTGTTTGATGCAGCAACACTGAAAATTACATCAGATGTAAATGGGAATTTGGGAAAGAAGCAAGCGTTATTGTTATTTCGCTGTGTAACATAAAATTGGCAAGATGTCGAAATGGACCACTCGAGGGACTGTTGAAGACCAGAGGTCGTATATCAGAATCGAAATTTTGTGGGGCAAAAACCCGACAGAAACTCAAATTGCGTTAAGTGAAGTTTGTGGCGAGTTTGAAGTGGGCCGTAGTACAGTTTCACGTTAGGTTAATCATTTTCGTGGTGATCGTATGGACATAGACCATAATCCAAGACCCGGAAGGCCAGAAACGTCAACAGAGGAACGAAGTGTGAGGCTTGTGGCAGATGCTCTAGAAAAAGATTGCAGTGCTACTTGTGAAGAACTCTCTGAAGCCACGAGTATTGCCTCAACATCAGTATTTCGTTGTCTGACAAACGATTTCAAGAATAAAATTTCTGCGAGATGGAGCCCACACTGACTGCTGATGAGAAGCAGAAACGCATGGACATTGCAATCTCGCTCTAACAACGATTCGACCGCGAATTCTGATATATGCTATTACATCTACGTAAATATAACCATAATTTTATTTTCCTTTCTTCCTCTTTCAGGAACGAGAATGGTATTACAGTCCCTTTTACGTACAAGCGTGCTTTGTTCTTTAATAGAATCTAATAACAAAGTGAAAGGTGTCGCAGTTTAATCGAAATACTCTGCAGTACCGAGCAGCAGCAATGGCTGCCGTTCAATGTCACTGCAACGAGACACTGCAGCGAAATAGTTGTACAACTCAAACGTTGCGATGTGCCTTTAACACAATCGTAAAAATTGTTGGCACTCACGGCAGCTCAACTGCAGCCCACAAACACGGAGCTGGATCTGAAGTCCGAGCATCTCATTTGAGGGTATCTCAGATTTTCATCAATACTAATTGAAATCAATCGACATGAGTGGTCACAAAATCACCCTATTGTCCGTGGAGTGTTGTAATGCTATAAATTTTGACGCAAAGGAGGCACCATTAACCTTAATCGTGATTGGTTGAACTACACTATCTGTCTACATCTGAATAATTACTCCGCAATTCACATCGAAGTTTATGACATAAGGCTCGATGAACCATTTTCAGGTTACTTCTCCACCGTTCCGCCCCTAACAGCATGTGGAGAAAACATTGTTCCTAAGGGTGACCATTTCTTAAATCGTCAAATTTACATCCACATGAAGAATTTATACACACAAATATACTTAAATACAAAATGTCATCATAAAATTACTTAACGTAATAAACGATTTACATCGTTTTTTACATGCATAGCTCACATACAATGCAAAGACGTAAAAGTCCAATACAGCACAATTTGGCTTGCATCTACAGAAAATATAATGCCAATATGCGAAAATTTTACAGCAAAAAAACATAAAAAATTTAAAAATTTAAATAAACCATAAACAAATGATGCTATGGGTGCGGCAGAACCGACTAAGCAGTTTCTATCGGTTACCGCTGACGCTGTGGTGGGGGTAGTCGAGTAGCACGTGGTCAGCCTTTGTTCAGTCGTTGACCCCATTTCAGTATCCAACATGGTCTGGACCGGTGCACATCGTAGTTTTGCTGTTCGAGGTTATTATGAAAACAAGAGATCTGTGATCGCTACACAACGAGCTTTTCGCCGTCAGTTCGATATTCCATGCAACAATGCCCTTCCTAGTGCAAACACAGTTCTATCCTGGGTTCGGCGGTTGGAGTCAACTGGTAGCATACTAAGAATAGATGCACATGGACGACGCAGATTTTTCAGAACACCAGAAAACGTGCAGCGGGTGAGAACAGCAGTTCAACAATCGCCGCAACGTTCTGCTCGATGACATGCTCTTGCATTGGGGATTTCAGACTGCAGTTTGAGAAGGGTTCTGCATTGCGATTTGAAGTTCCATCCTTTCAAAATAATGATAGCTCAAGAATTAAGCCCAGCAGACTACACCAACCGTAAAAATCTGTTGAGCAAATGCTTGCTCAGATCCCTCCGAATGCAGCTTTCTTCAGTAGTGACGAGACACATTTTCATCTTAGTGGTTGCGTGAATAAGCAAAACATTCGCTACTGGGCTGAAAACAACCCCAGAATTATTCATGAAAGACTGCAACATTCTACTTAAGTGACAGTGTGGTGTGCCGTATCACAATTTGGCGTTGTAGGCCCTTACTTTTTGAGGAGGAAGGAGTGACCATGACAATGAATTCCACACGTAATGTTTCAATGCTAAAAAATGTTCTGCAACTCAGAATACACGAAATTGTTGAAGAACATGGACTGGGGGACTTGTGGTACCAACAGGATGGAGCTACTGCTCACACAGTTCGAATTTCGCTTGACGTATTGAGAGAATTCTTTCAGGGACGCCTCGTCTCTTTGAGGGGTGATGTCGGGTGAACTGCGCGGTCACCAGATTTGAGCATTTGTGACTACTTTCTTTGGGGATAGAGTTAAAAGAGCGTATTATTGACCAAGTGAATGCCATACCCCGCGATATGTGTGCAAGAGCTGCTCTAAATGTCAGGAATCGTCTACAACAATGTATGGATGCTAACGGCCGCCATATTGAGGACATTATTTTGAAAACGAATTGAATGTAAAATGGTATACTCCACTAATTTAGAAAATAGAAACATCTTTTCTCTATACAGCCAGATTTACTTTTTATTGCTCTTTATAACTGCTTAGTCAGTTCTGCAATATTCGGCATATGCCCCTGTATCAATAATGTGTAGATACAGGTAAGCATGATTGAAATACCCCAAAACAACAGTCTTCCGTGGTTATTTACATTAAAGCATTGTCCTCCTGAACAAACCCCATATACTTCAGTCTATTGCAAGTTATATCATAAAAACACTCGGTACACATAAACTTTTTAATATTAATAATACGAAATTACTACACTTTATTAGAAAAAGCTGCTGCCCCCAGAATGGGTGTTACGCCAATCCTTCTTGGCTCCTATGAACCAGTAGCATACACTTTTTTCTTCTGTGCCTCTTTACATTTTTAAAAGCAGTCTATTTTACATTATCTTTAAGAAACTTTGTGCATTCTTCCTTGTAGGCTCCCCCTTTTATTTTGACATAATTTTTAGCAGTCCTTTTTCGTCAAAATCCATGGGTTTGTTGTGCCTCTCGGGCTGCATTATTTCACTTAACTCTCCTGTAAGTAACACATTTGTTTCAATTTTCTATCATTGCACATTTGTACAAAAGTATCTCAGAATCTGAAACTGGACAGATATCGATATGGTTTCAATAAAATGTATGCATAATACAGACATTAGATAGTAATAGCATTTACATGTTTTTTACACATTTCTGGCTACATACATTTTAGGTCAACAATATTTCTAGTTCATTATGGTTTTCTGTACTTAGGATAAACCAGAAAGTATGCATAAGGATGTGGTATTCCTTGAATTTCAAAAGAACCATAATAAACGTATTTAAATTTTGAACTTTCGTGATCTGCTTCACTAGATTTTTCGCGATGTTTAACAAGTACCAGTTCACCAATGTTAAATTTTGAAAATTTTACCTTTTAATCGTTCCATTGGGCTCCAGATTCTGCTTTTCGTCTATTTAGTTCTCTCACCATTTTCTTTTCTGAATGGGCATTCTAACACTTCTTCTATCAGACTTTTAGTTTTATGACCTGCAGGTGTGGAACCAGTTGTTTCATGACGTAATGAATTCAAGATTGCTTAGAATTTTGGAATACATTTGCCCCAAATACTATGGTTTTAGTGACAGTATGTCCTGCATAGCCTTCCTAATTCTCACATATAGCGTGCTATGGGATTACTAGATGGATGGCAGGCTGAAATGTGTGTTACTTCTATTCCGTTTTGCTCCATTCCTTCTAACCATATTTTTGCAAGAAACTGCGGACTATTGCCAGATAGTACTCTCCTTGGTATTCCTATTTCGTTAAAGTATTCCGACCTTTTATGGAAAACCGCTTTAGCTGTGGCTTTCCTGGCTGGATACTGTTTAATAAATTTTGAAAATACATCTAAAATAACTAGAGTGTAGGTAAAATTTCCAGCAGTTTTAGGCAGATACCCATAACGGTCCACAGACAGTACCTCTAAGTTATATAGTACTTTGAGAGTCTGCATAGCACCTCTGTTAGTATTCTTGGTCACTTTAGCCCTTTGACAAACACCGCATGACTTTAAACATTCTGTAAACTTTTTCATAGCATTACTCCCAATTTTGACAATACTTGCAATTTCTCATGGCACTTTTTTGCCCCACAATATCCATACGTCAAATGAAAGTCATAAATTAATTCTATTTCAAAGTGTGATAGCCAACAGGCTTGCCACTCTTCGCTGTTTTTCCCTTTTCGAACAAACAGTACCTCTTTAAATATTTAAATATTTTGAAAAGTATTATTATCTGTGGACAATCATTACTGTCAAATTTGACCTTCAGTTATTTCCATACTTCATCTTCGTTTTGGAATCTCGTAACATTTTTATATATATTGGCTATTCTTTTACTACCAGTTACCTCTTTGAAGTATAACATTTTAAAAGTTCCATTCTCATTGTTTTCTAAATCGATTTGTTTATTACCATTAGGTAGCCTTGACAGTGCGTCAGCAATTTGGTTTTCTGCTCCTTTCACGTACAATATTTCTTGGTCTACCATTACTTCTTGTCATGAATGGTATTCACCTCTTTACTTTCTAAGCCGGGTGGTTCTTTCTTCTTTCTTCTTTTCGATCGCAAAGTCTTTCGCAATGCTTAGTTGTTGCCGTTTACTAATCATTTCCTCTGGCGGTTTCTTTTCTTTAGGATCCGTTATATCTTCCGGATCTTGTATTGACTTTACTGCTTCTCAGGCCTCGTCATTTACAGATTTTATTTTCTCTTGACTAATTTCTTTTTCGTGTTTGCTGTCCAATTTCGCCAACTTTTCGCACGCAGTATTCTCATTCTCTGATATTCTCATTTGTATCAGACATAGTTTTTCAGTAACCTATTTTTCCTCCGATACTGAATCACTAGATTGATTGATTTCTTCATTTTCATTTAAGTTGGCATCTTCGCTATCACTGTCAGCTTCTAACATGAAGCCCTTCTCAATTTGTTTCAGAACTCTAGATCGTCACTTGTCTCGTAATTCACTCATTTCTGCATTTGTTCTATAGTGACGAGTTCCTGTTGCTTATCTTTTGTAGCAGACAGGTGGTTTCCCTCTGTTGAAGGTTCGTCTTCATTAGAACTGTCTTCCTCATCTTCCCTGCCGTAATCAGCTTACACTTCATAATCATTATAATCTTTGTGGATTTCAATCAATCGAACAAATTAGTTTTCCATCAAACCAGGCTTATAAATAACAGAAACGTTATCCGCAGATTCGTTGTCACAAAATGATTCTTCATCGAAGTGTAAATTTGGCATCTCCTACTTCACGTCTGCTGACAACTTTTTCATTTTCCCTAGCATTAGCAACATACTCCCTCTGCATAGTGCTTTAATTGTATCGGCAGCTCGCGTACTTTGCGCGGTTCCTTTCTCCTTTACCTCTTTTCCCGTTATAGTAACGCTATCTTCCTTTTCATTACACTGCTTTATACCGTCTTATACATTACTCATCTGTATACGCCATTTATCAATTCCGTACAAACTATCCTGTATCTCAGTTACTGCACGTTGTCTATCCATAGCCCCTGAATTGGTTACAGTGAGCGATGCTCCATCTACTGGTTTACTCACAGTCTCAGCTCATTGCCCTATGACGTCACTCTTCGTCTGCACTGCTATAGAATTAGTTCTCACTACAGTTTTCTGCTGCAGCGGCTTGTTAGAGCACGAAATACGTCTGCTGCTAGCCGATTGTGATTTACCTGCAGTACCGTCTGTCACGGCAGGCCTAGTGCCCAGCATCTCATCCGCACCGAACTGCAGCGTATCAAAGCCTCTCTGTCTGTGTCGAGAACAGTTATTGCGTTGGGGCCTCCTCTATCTTATTCCCTCATCCGCCCGACCTTCAACGTTCGCGGTATTTAGTTCAACACCTCTCTATGGAAGCTATTTTGTAGCCTATGTCCTCTTCCGCGATGGTTGGTGGACAATCTTCCTTTGCCTCTTCCTCTCTGAACAGCATTAACACGATACTGGTTATGATTCTGCTCATCATTGCTGTTATTCCTATCCTTTCTTTCATTCAAGAGGTTATTATTCTAACGGAAGTTGTCTTCCCACCAATGATCTTCGTCAATCATGTAATCTAAAATGCAGGAAAAGTACGGTGGTTACTGCACACATATCATTTGGAGTCTTCTGCTAACTTTTTCCAGAGTTCCCATATGATTTCAAAAATCACTCTTTCGGTTCCATAAGTGAGCCAGTCTCCTATATTATGAGTCACAAAATTCTTTCATGTTCATTCGGCCTTTACCTTCGAACATTCTCATCATTATAAACTCACGCCAGAGGCTTTTTGTATCTGCTCATCTGCACAGACCAAAATTCGTCCAAGAACGTCTGTCTAAATTCACTAAGGTCATTGCTTAAGTACTTAATTCCCCATTGTTTAGCATCTCCAGCTAAACAAATAATTACTATATTTACTTTTTCCTGACCAGTGATATTTTCACGAAATATCCTTTCGCCGTTGTCAATAAAGTCCACAGGGGATAATTCACTGTGTTTTCAGTAAAAGTCAAATTATTCTTTGCACTTTAGTACCTTGTAAATTGGTGTTCTGTCTACCACATAGGGGCCATTACGCGTAATCTCTCTTTCTATGTCAATAACTTTTTCTTGTATTATTGCAACACTTCCCTTCGCAATGCTCTACTTTCCTTTCTAGCTTTTTCTCAGTCTCTTGAACAGTCATCCTGAGTTGCGAAATCTGTTCTTCATTTGCTTTCATTATTGCTGTCTTAATATGGGAAAAATTTTCCTCAAATTTTAACTCTACCATAGGCTTGACCTGTTCCTGTATTTTCTCTACGTCGGTTTCAAACCTGTCATTAATGCCCCAAATTTCTGCCTGTGTATTACTAACAGTTTCACCTAAATCTTTCACATCTTTCTTATGTTACTAAGTTCGTCAGTCACAAAACCTATTTTATTATTAACTTTTTCTAACTTTCAGTTATTCCTTTCCTTTCGTTCACTCTGTTTCTTAAGTTTTACCTTTACGCTGGCAGTATTTTTAGACTGTGTTTCCATTTTCACAGATAGACTTTTAGTACCATTGGCTCGTTCCTGACTAATTTTATTCTGACTTCCAAGTATTTCCTTTTGTGCTTAGATTTGTTTGCGTAGAACTGAAGTGTTCCTGTTTTGCGCTAACACCTGCGTATGCATACTGTACAGTAATGCATACAAATCAATCGGTTGTTGTTTATTTTGGTGATTATTGTCTACGCCCTTGCCTTCCTCCTCTGAATCTACTCCTTTCTTAATCTGAGATGGGATTAACAGCATAGAAGTCTCATTTCCAAATCAATATTTTCTACCTGCTATTCCATCAATGAAATCGATTCCTCTCTGTCCTTTTCCTGTCAACTGTTTATAGACGTGTCATCGCTCTTAGCCTCCTGCTATATACGGGATATGCTTGTCTTTATCCATTTTTAATAACTGCGTAAACCACATATATAATAATGTATATTGCTATACCTAACACTTAACTATTTTAACAAACTCATGAAACTGAGACGTTTATACTTCCTCCAAAAGAATCCTACCTAACTGTAAAAATGTGTAAGTGTGCTTAACTACTTACGGACTCTTAACTGCTGTAAAAGGTATATAAACCTACCACTACTATTGTAATTTAGTATGCCTTTACCTAAATAACAGAAAACCCTGTCTCTATGTTGCCATACATACTGCACCCCAATGGAACAGACAGTCCTGATACCGTAAAAGCCACGTATAACTCTCCTACTAATGTTTAGTTTAATTTCCAAATAAAGTACGCTATGGGAGGATAGTCCTGGTAATAAGAAAAGCTAATCAAGAGAGTTACCCTTTTTATAGAATTTGACCGTGTGTTGTGTCTAATGGATAAGTAAATCAGACTATTAACTTATTTTCCTAAGATCTTACACAGTGGTTGGATAGAAACGCATTATAAATGATATCATATCGAAGCTAGGACAACTCAGCTCATTTAGTGGTTTAAAACTTGCAATAATGGTCGCCATTATATCCAGACAATGAAACAGCGAAATATTGGAAAAGCAGGAGTATGAGTTTTTCTTACTTTCTTGCCACTGTTTAAGTTGCTTCTTGAAACAAGTATTACTCGACAGTGTTGGACTACATTCTTGTACATTAAGTTTTTAAAAGAGAAAAAGTGCAGTAGATAGATTCAAGGAAGCTAAAAATATTTGACCAGGGTGGACAATTATGAAAGCACTTGCCATAATCAACAAACTTAAATACTAAAATACGTAGATACTAAGGTGTACACTTTTTATACTGAACATTTCACTTCAAGAAAACCTCTTTCTCATTGGTATTTACTTTCAACAGTTACTGTTCTTTGAACTATGTATAGTCATTTAACAGATTATAGTAACTTGGTTACACTCTGCTTGAATTTTATGTAAGCAGACTTTTACTATAACACTTTGCAGTAGTTAATAAAACACACACAAAAAAAAAAAAATTTAAATGGTGCCTCTTTATGTAGACTTGGCACTTCATAAGTCTGTAAAATAGGATACTACGATTAATCAAATGGTTGAAATGGCTCTGAGCACTGTGGGACTTAACTTCGGAGTTCATCAGTCCTCTAGAACTTATAACTACTTGAACCTAACTAACGTAAGGACATCACACACATCCATACCCGAGGCAGGGTTTGAACCTGCGACTGTAGCGGTCGCGCGTCTCCAGACTGTAGGGACTAGAACCGCTCGGCCACTTCGGGCGGCCTTAATCAAATACCAGGAAGGAACCCTATATAGGTGTACGATTAGGATGAAATAACAAGGTGAACCAGTTTAATTAATGTTCAAGAATGATTGTCAAAACATAGTTTAAATTAATGGTTCACGCTGTTAAAAGAAACAATAAAAAAAAATCTTATCTGGGGGCTGTAGGCTAGGGTGTGGCGAACAATTATGACAGCTTCACTACCATAGTACAGCCAGCAAGCATCTTGCTGCATGGACTTAGTTTCTCTTCTTGGCGTCGGTCAGTTCTACATACAGTAGCCAAACAACTCGCAGCTACGCCGTAAGACGTTTGCAGTCTTCATCCGAGGCATTTTTGTGCAAATTTGCAGGCAAAGCTCCTCCTGCTCTACATAGCTGTTGCCCCAATGACTGCTTCATACAGACTGTGTGGCTTCCTTCCCCTCTTTCGCTAGGTAGCGCGCCAATTGGTCCTTGTCACCTTTTCCACTCCCTAGAGCCAGTTTCGTTCCAAACAAAAGCATACTGTCTTTCACGCAACACCTATTTCTTACATTGTTCCTAAGCGTGACCATTTCTTAAATTATCAATTTAGATCAACAGGAACAATTAACACACACAATTATTTTTAAATACAAAATGTCATCAGAACTCAACATTGTGCTCCTCGAATCACACCGTCACCATCCTGGCCTTGAGACATGGTGCATTATCTTGTTGAAAAATGCCACTGCCGTCCGGAACGTGATCGTCGTCATGAAGGAGTGTATATGGATACTCCCGAGAGCATACTGGAGCTGCGGCAGCTTGTTCCCATTCTCCAGTACAGGTGCTCCCCTGGAAGATGAGGGAAACAATCAGACCACGCAACTATCTGCCACTGCAGCAACATCCAGTGCCGATAGTCTCGGGTCGATGTCATGGTGTTAACATTGCCACGTGCACATGTAGTCGGCTACGGAGGTTGATCATTAGGAGCATTCGGTGCACTGTGTGTTCAGAGACAGCGGTACTACGCCCACAATTATAGTTTGATGTTAGTTACGCACAGTATGTTGCCTGTTCTGTTTTACCAGTCTGCCCAGCCTACGAAGTGTAACATTTGTAATGTGGGGTGGCCACCAACGCTACGGCCTCTGGACGTGGTTTCACCTTGGTTCCGCCACATTTTGAAGACAGTCGTCACAGCACACTCCTCGACCACCCTGCAAGTCTTGAAGTTTCTGAAATGCTCATGTCGAACCTCCGGGGCATCAAAATCTGCCCTCTGCCAAATTCAGATAGATTGCACGCCTTCCCTATCCTATACACGGACAGCACACACACTGATACTACATGCGCCGTTCTTGTGTCTGACTAGCAGTCACTCCTCTCCAGATGACGCTGCTATCGCCTGGGCGGGTTTTTGTCGATAGTAGGTCAGTGGTCATAATGTTCTGGCTGATCAGCGTAGTTCAAAACCGAATATCTATAATTATCAGCTAATGTAGTGAGAAAACTACATTCCTTTTTTATTACTGGCTCCTGATTATGTATATTATGTTTCTGGTGTTTTTCTCTTAATATGCAGAGAATACTAACAACAATACATGTTACGGGGCGGATGCATTGGTTATTGTTATTCCTGCCGTTGCAAAACTTCTACTACTGAGGATTACTTCTAAGACCCTCAGTTCGTCTTCCGAAGTTGTTTTAGTTCGACTCCTACATAACTTCCTCCCAGTTTGCCGCAATTTTTGAGCTATAAACAGTTCAGACAAAAAGGGCATTGAAACTTCGTACTTCCGTGGTACGGAAGAAAACCATTAGCTCGTTAGATAGTTTTACTAATAAGGAAGTTATGAATCGAACTATGGAAATTAATTATAGCACATGTTACCTAACAGAAGGGGTAGATTGACAGCAGACAGCTTGAGGCATAAAGTAATCGCGTGGATATGGTAGTAGAGAGATGTGTGTGTGTGTGTGTGTGTGTGTGTGTGTGTGTGTGCGTGCGTGTGTGTGTTTTTGGGTTGATTGTGGGGGGGGGGGGGGGGGTTGGGGGTAGACCGTAGAGTAAGATAAAGACATGAATACGGTAATGAGGCTCAAGAAGAATGCAATAGTTATTCGAGGATGACGAGACTTGAACAGGATAGAGTAGCATAGAGAGATGCATCGAACCAGTTTTGGAACTGAAGACCAGCAGTTACAACTATATAAACAGCCTGAAAGTCTGTTTCCTAACAGTACTCGAACTTTCCGAAATTACTCTCGTATTTGAACTTTTGCGCAAAATAGTAATTAGACATCTGTTACTTTTCTTAATATTATAACAAACGTCGATCCATGCATTTACTGACAGTGTACCCTATAATGGTATGATGTGACGAGTTGAAGGGCTTGACTCACACGTAGCGCTGTTGACTGGCACTTGGTCCTTAATACCAGAACGACTTCTATTGTGTGTCGTAAAGGCTAAAGTGTCATTCCATACTTACCATCTGGAGCGGAAGAGTTGCTCGTTTTCATAGACACTTCATTATTCTTAATCCTAGCTCTAACAAAACACAGGCATGTGAAAAAGTCACACAAAGCTGAATAATTCACAGCGTATGCTGTGGTCTGATTCAATTGACAGTCATTTCCGTGTAAGATACTGAGAACACTTACAGTGTGTAATGACTTACTAATTGTGCTTCTCTCTAATAATTATTGTTTCTCTCTAATAATTACTATTGTTTCTAGGCCTCGGTACTTTCTGCCTAAATGCTCATTCTCATGTTGGTTTCATTTGCAGATGAACCCAATGCACCAGATTCCAACCATCAACGATGGCGGATTCTTTTTGTCTGAAAGGTATGTTCACTTACATCTTATTAATGCCACAATGAATTGGTTATAAAGCGTAACTTCTTTAATTGTACTTTTTGTTGAATTTATTTGTAATATTAGTAATGATTTCATATGTGGAGTACGTACGATATGATGTGACTTGTGCTAGTACTTGGTATTAGTTAAGTGCTCCTATCAGCGTTATCAGCGTTATTGGAATTACGTATGGTAAGCGACATTTCCTTATCTGTTTGTGATAAGTACATTAGTTACATGGACCTATTTCAGAATGTGCTAGTACGTTTGATGTATGAAGGTAGCATAAATTTTGATAGCTACAGTCTCCAAATATTTTCTACAAAGTTGTAGGAAGTATATGAAAGAAATTTTATCCGTGGTTATTTTGTTTGGGTTGAGTAGCATTGCTACTGTACACATGGTAAAATTTTTCAAAAATGCTTTATCTGGCTATGAAACAAATCTTGCTGATAAAAAAACACATTGGTGCCTCATAAAACTCCCTAAAGGACTTAGTTGAAGGACTAGACCTTGGACGGAGGCAGGACTTAATTCACCATTTATTGACACAAAGTTTTATTCATGTAACCAATTAATTCAAATAACAATTATAATGAAAGGTTTTGCCAAATGAGTGGTTACCAGATATCTACATACGTTTGACCTTTAGATAAAAATTCTGGTACAGATACAGTCAGTAAAGGGAACAAACTAGGATTATATAACAGTTCTCTGAACAGCGTGTCCTTACAATCGATTGACGCTAATGTAACCTTCATGGGATTATTGAACCATGAATAATAGTAGAATGATAGGATCAACCATTACAGATCAAACGGCAGACGCCAATTGACGTCAATACAAATTGTTGAGGTTATAGTAATGATATTACAATAATACGCTTTGGATGTTACGTGTCTCGAGGACTAGACTGAAAACTAACTGAACAGTGTCAAAATCGACCAACAGGCATTAAATGACACACTTGGGAAATGCATTCATAACTGAATAAATAGAAGAAGCGAGTTAAAACTTGCATGACTGTCATCTGAAACAGAATTTAGCTAACGCCTGAAAAGGACAGGCAGTAGCTAGATATACAGAAATTATTCTTAAATTTGTGAACCTTGGACCAATACACGACATTTATCTTACCAATACATCTGAGCTCCAGGAGCCGATCAGGTGCGGACATGATCTCCGTACAGAACAGGCAGCGTGGACGACGGCCAGTTGTCCGACTCCACCACCACTTGTCGGCCCGACCAATACTTCGAGGTATACAAGTCTCAGACCGCCACTTTCTCACACTGTTGTTGTTGTTGTTGTTGTTGTTCTGGTCTTCAGTCCTGAGACTGGTTTGATGCAACTCTCCATGCTACTCTATCCTGTGCAAGCTTCTTCATCTCCCAGTACCTACTGCAACCTACATCCTTCTGAATCTGCTTAGAGTATTCATCTATTTGTCTCCCTCAACGATTTTTACCCTCCACGCTGCCCTCCAGTACTAAATTGGTGATCCCTTGATGCCTCAGAGCATGTCCTACCAACCGATCCCTTCTTCTTGTCAAGTTGTGCCACAAACTCCTCTTCTCCCCAAATCTATTCGATACCTCCTCATTAGTTAGGTGATCTACCGATCTAATCTTCAGCATTCTTTTGTAGCACCACATTTCGAAAGCTTCTATTCTCTTCTTGTCCAAACTAGTTATCGTCCATGTTTCACTTCCATACATGGCTACCCTCCATACAAATACCTTCAGAGACGACCTCCTGACACTTATATCAATACTCGATGTTAACAAATTTCTCTTCTTGAGAAACACTTTCCTTGCCATTGCCAGTCTACATTTTATATCCTCTCTACTTCGACCATCATCAGTTATTTTGCTCCCCAAATAGCAAAACTCCTTTACTGGTTTATGTGTCTCATTTCCTAATCTAATTCCCTCAGCATCATCCGACTTAATTCTATTACAATCCATTATCCTCGTTTTGCTTTTGTTGATGTTCATCTTATGTCCTCCTTTCAAGACACTGTCCATTCCGTTCGACTGCTCTTCCATGTCCTTTGCTGTCTCTGACAGAATTACAATGTTATCGGCGAACCTCAAAGTTTTTATTTCTTCTCCATGGATTTTAATGCCTACTCGGAACTTTTCTTTTGTTTCCTTTACTGCTTGCTCAATATACAGTTTGAATAGCATCGGGGAGAGGTTACAACCCTGTCTCACTCCCTTCCCAACCACTGCTTCCCTTTCATGTCCTGTCTCACATACACTCCCTCAAACAATATTAACTTCAAAACTGGTAACTGTTACTGAGTGTCCCTGGAGCATAAACGGAACGTTTAAGTCCACTAACTAAGAAAGACACAAAAGGGCCCGCAGGTGCAGGGCAAACCCACAACACTTGCCAGGACTACAACAAATCGTAAGAAATTGTGATCCAATAAATTGCGCGTCACAATACTATAACGAACACGTTACAACTTAAACTCCCTAAATAAATAATCCTACCCTGAGTAAACAAAGCCAGTGCTCTTATAACAATAAAAACAACATCAAATTTGCCCCAAAACACGTTAATCAAATTGTCACTGCCTCCAAACAGTATTCGAATCACAATTAAACCCTAGGTATTTAAAACAAACAATTCAAATCACACCAACATAAGATTACGTCAAGGAAATGCATGAAAGGATAAATTAGCCTGACAATAATTACACGTCCTTGATGGACCCAAACATTTTAGACTCCACAGAAAGTTCTGGTGCAATGATCGTACTTTGGTGCATCTGTTTCTTCAGTGCTTTCTCAAACAGACAAAATACGAAGATTGAGAAACAATACACAGTAAGCCCCAAGATTTAAATGGTAAACCATATTATCGACGCCATCTGCGTAAACACAAATTACTACAGTCAGAAGTTTCGTAGAGGCGAACCACAAGAGAAATTGTACAGAGGGTTCCGTGACTGAAAATCAACCACTAACCTGTATTAGGTTCCTTGCAACACGAAGGGGAGATTATGTTAGTTGAAGTCCTTGTCCAGCAGCATCGGAAAGGTAGGTCACGAGTCACGAACTTCAGCATTATACATCGGCTAACGACCACCAAACTTCTTCGCTGCACAGTCCGTCCAAAATGCGCCCAATACAACCAGCGCCGACCCGAATGGACGTCTTCATCGCTACAGTATTCGCCGCCAAGGTAGCCGCATGTTCGTTTGGCCGATCCTCTCTCGTGCTCGCAACCTCACGACTACATCACGAGCG
Source organism: Schistocerca gregaria (assembly GCF_023897955.1). Lineage (NCBI taxonomy): Eukaryota > Metazoa > Arthropoda > Insecta > Orthoptera > Acrididae > Schistocerca > Schistocerca gregaria. The sequence goes on from NC_064921.1 coordinate 217,759,644, forward strand.
CCGAAAGGGTACGATCTCTGGAGGAGAATCGATAGGACGAAAGCTGACACCACACGCTTGCCTTATGGAGAGTAAGGTTAATATCTTGTATAACCTGTTACTTTTCTATCCGGTCTTTAATACAACACTTTACACTGCTTTGCTTATCATGATTCATTCCACATTGTTACTGAAAAATGGAACTTTTACGCACTTTAGATTATTCATTTTATTTACAATAATTTACATTTTCCTTCAGTTGGTGTATTTATTTTCAGTCTGTTGAGTGAGAAATATATTTCAACGTTTTCGTAGATAAATTTACTCTTACAGTATATAATTTAGTAAGTAAGTAACAGGAGTACGATTTCGCACAGCAGACAGTGAAGGCAAAGGAAGGAGTAGTGAACCGTATTAAAATCGTTGTCAGGTTCTATAGCACAGCCATAAATGATCATAGGTGAAACTAATACGAAAGATGCCAAAATAAGCTTTTGAGTGAACGTTCATTAAAAGAAAATTACTTTTGATTTTCAAGGATCTGTGAGATTTAACCACTGATGGGAAATAAGAGCAAAGTGAAATGCGTTCCAAGCTACTGAAATATGCAGAGGAAATTACTCCTCGCATCATTTGCTTGCTATAAACGTACATAAAGACGGCAAGGAATCATATGAAAAAAAAAAATCTTCGAAATTCTAAAATATTTGCAGTTACACAAAACAGGATCTTACAAACATTTATAATATTTAAGACTTATTTTATCAATCAATCGTGTCTGATTTTATGTATTTCATGTTTCAGTCATGCAATTGTGACCTATTTAGCGGACAAATATGCGAAGAATGAAAACTTATATCCGAAGGACATCCTGAAACGCTCGATAGTTCACGAGAGGCTGTTTTTCGACGTCGCGTTTTATAGTAAAGTTATATCGTTTGTGGTAAGCATTTATGTCTCATTTTTCAAGTAAGTCATTCCCTTTACCAAATAGAGAAAACATAGACCAAGCATATATTGTAGTTTGAGATGTGACGGTTTGGTAATGTAAGGTGTTGTAGATTCAGGGGAAAAATTATTGAACTATATGAAGAAATTGGTTACAAACTACGGCGTGCACACACTTCATTCAACATGCAAATATCCCTACAGATATTCGGGTTTATGCTGTGACATGTTCGATATGCCTGCCATCATTGGTGGTGATGATGTGGGCATGACCCGCTGAAATGTCGTAACATCGATGCTGTCCTTGACCTTTTGAATGGCTGTTTTCAGCTCAGCAATGGTTTTGGGTTTATTACTAGACGTCTTATGTTTAATATACCCACAAAAAGGTGTCGTATGTGTTCAGATCCGGAGAATATGACGGCCAATGGAGGCCCATGCTTGTCCCCTCTGGGTACTCCAGAGCCAGAATGTTGTCCCCAAAGTGCTCTTCTACCTCGATGCGGACGAGCTCTGTCTTGCAGGAACAACATCTTGTCGAAATCAGAGTCATTTTGGATAATGGGGATTAAATCATTTTCCAAACCTTTCACGTATCGTTCGGTAGTCACCCTGCCGTCAAAGAAAATCGCACCGATTATTCGGTAACTGGAAACTGCACGCCGCACCCTCACCCGTTCTCGATCGCGAGATGCGGATTCTCAGTCCACCAAATGCGCCAATTGTGCTTATTGAGGAACCCACCCAAATGAAAGATGGCTTTGTCGCTAAAAAAAAAACAAACAGTGCTTACTATTCCCAACCACACCCAGCGGCCAACCGTGCAGTTTGAACTTCCTAACGCAAACCGTTCACAAGTTTGACGATTTTATTTCATATAGTTCAACAATTACCACCCTGCATTTTCTTACTGAAATGTTTACAAGACTAACTTAAAGCGACCTTCGAACTAGCAACACGCAGTTAAAAATGTATATAAGTAAGAGGACTAGAAAAAAAAAATTCATTGCTATAATGCCATTTTATTGATGCTGGTTAGTGAAATATTTGCTAAGTAGCAAGTAGAATAAGTCATTTACAAACTATATGACGGAGATCATTAAGAAGAAACAAGGTCAGTTGAGGTGAATGTGAAGAGAATAGAAAAGAAAGTAGCTTAATCGGTAAAAAAAATTGTTTCTGGCAAGCCTAACAGTTTTCGAGTGAAGCCAGTTTGGCACAGGGAACCACAGCGGCCTTTAGGTCCCTTGCGTTGCAGATGCTGAAACCGCCACGTGCGGCATTGTATCTACATCTCTCTACATCTCAGATGTCAATACTAGCCAATGCTGCCGCTCCTGCCACTGTTTCCCTATCCTCACATGCATTTAGACATATAACCCTGGCAAAGAAAAAGAAAATGCAAGAGGAATCACACCGAGTTTTGAACGTCCGACAACTGCAGCGAGAGGTGAGTGTAGGCGCCAGCTCTCCCACCCTCCTTACTCTGCCCGTAACTGAAAATGGGTAACATGGACTATCTTGAACGCTCAGAGTTATACGTATGTACAGTTCACGCTACATGTGGTCTGTGATGAATAGTCAAAAGCATCATATAGCCAAATCGACAACCATATTCGTGTGTTGGTATATCTGCCCATTTTCTTAGTAAGGTGATAGCTGGTCGCATAAACATATTTTTGTAAGTGGATGTCAGTTTCGACTGAGGAAACGCTCGCTACCTCAAACATAATCTATAGGTGTAGTTTCTTCCTGCTACAACAATCCGTGTCAATGTCAAAATCACTCCGTCGAGAGGTCGTGTGTGGATTGTTTTTCTCATAGGTCTGCAAAATAAGCTAATGATCAGTTCAGAATCACTGCACAGTCGAAGAGATACACTATTTGATCAAGAGTATTCGGGCACCTGGATGAAAATGACTTAAAAGTTCGTGGCGCCCTCCATCGGTAATGCTGGAATTCAATATGGTGTTCGCCCACCCTTAGCAATGATGACAACTTCCACTGTCGCAGGTATACTTTCAGTCAGGTGCTGGAAGGTATCTTGGGGATTGGTAGCCCATTCTTGATGGAGTGCTGCACTGAGGAGAAGTATCAATGTCGGTCGGTGAGGTCTGGCACGAAGTCTGCGTTGCAAAACATCCCAAAGGTGTTCTGTATGATTCAGGTCAGAACTCTGTGCACGCCATTCCATTACAGGGATATTATTGTCGTGTAACCACTTCGCCACAGGCCGTGCATTATGAACAGGTGCTCGATCGTGTTGAAAGATGCAATCGCCATCTCCGAATTGATCATCAACAGTGTGAAGCAAGAAGGTGCATAAAACATCAACGTAGGCCTGTGCAAAACAACAAGGAATGCAAGCCCCCTCCATGAAAAACACGAAAACACCATAACACCACAGCTTCCGAATTTTAGTGTGGTACTACACACGCTGGTAGATGACGTCCACCGGGCATTCGCCGTACCCACACACTGACATCGGACCAGCATATTGTGTACCGTGATTCGTCACTCCACACTACGCTCCTTACACCAAGCGAGGCGTCGTTTGGTATTTAGCGGCGTCATGTGTGGCTTATGAGCGGGCGCTCGACCATGAAATCCAAGTTTTATCACCTCCTGCCTAGCTGTCGTATTGCTTGCAGTGGATCCCGACGCAGTTCGGAATTCCTGGGTGATGGTGTGGATAGATGTCTGCCTATTATACACTACGAACCCTCTTCAACTGTAGGCGGTCTCTGACAGTCAGACGAGGTCGGCCTGTACACTTTTGCGCTGTGAGTGCCTATTGACGTTTCCACTTCACTATCACATCGGAAACAGTGAGCCTAGGGATGGTTTTAGGAGTGTGGAATCTCGCGTACAGACGTATGGCACAAGCGACACCCAATCACGTGACCACATTGGAAGTACGTGAGTTCCACGGAGCACCCCATTCTGCTCTCTTATGATGTCCAATGATTACTGAGATCGTTGATATAGAGTACCTGGCAGTAGGTGTCAACACAATGCACGTAATATGAAAAATGTATGTTTTCGGAGGTGTCCGGATACTTTTGATCTAACTTTTATCGATCCTTCCTTCTATCTCTTGATGAAGCACGTGAACCTCGTGAGAGATTAGCTACACGTCTGCACCAGGTTTCATCTCCTCTCGTCCTCGCATTTATCTTCATGCCAATGATAATACTAGAACATTGCTACACATTAGAAGCTCTAATCACTATCAAGCTGATGAGTTATACATATCTTTTTCTACTGGTTAAACAGATTCTTATTCCTTTCGTTAATTTTATTATTCAATGTCTGGTGGCGCTTGCCGAGGATGCAAGAAAATAATTTCACAAGGAGCCTCGTGGACTGTGGAGTGTGTCCCTAAGGACACACCGAAATCACAATCGAAATCAGTTGTAGTTGCCACACACTTCTTTATTACAAACACATTGCTCATGACACATTCTCAGTAATCATAATTACATCAAAGCTTGTCTTTTAGAACACAAAAGTCTTTTAAGATACCTTCTATATATTTTTTTGCTTTCAACCACTTACATTAATTTAAAACATGTCCACGGACCCATAATTAATTCAATATGACTGACACATATATCACACCTACTTCATCACTTACATAGAAACTCTTTTATCCATCTTTTCATCAAATCCAAGTTCGGAATTCAGACAGACAGTAATGGTTTAAGGCTTCTTCGGCCAAGTTTTCGTAAACTAAAAACAATATTCATAAAAGTACCTTTCGTAAAATATGACTGACGTTACTAGCTCAGATAGAAGTTCTGAGTTCAACAAACACCAGTATTTTTAAGGTTTACTTGGGAAACTTTGCATTGACTAATTAAATATCCATAAAAACCTGATTCATAAAATATGATTAACATAACTCACATCAAAGTTCAGAGATCAACAATCCCCAAAATTTTTTAAGTTTACTCGGCCAACTTCTGATTAATTAGAACAATACTACTTGCATATACCAGGTTCGTATGATTTCATTACCTGACTATAACGAGAAGATCTTCCCGAGAAAAACTTAAGAAGGGCTGCTTTCACTCTACATGAGAATTAGTGATGGACGAGAGCACACCAAAAGATTTTAACCAACACAATAAATCCACGGAACAGGAAATGAAGTAAAAAGGTACTCAGTTTCGCACTGCGATTGAGCTTCACAAACCGTAACTCTCCACCAAAAGGATGGAATTACAGAACAGTAACAACATAGCCCGAGATGGTGAGGAGGGGGGGGGGGGGGGGGGGGGAGGGAGGCAGGGCTTTAAATATCACTCTGCCTCCGTGGTAGTCCTATCTCAGTTTGCACACATCAACCACTACCAGTTATCTGCATCATAAAACACATCTGTGGTACACAATATCCTGAGGCATGAGATACACAATCCTAAATGCACAACTAGTAATCAATATCTTTCAATGATATTCTCCACAAATGAAACCAACAGAATTAACCTCCGTGACTTACTTGGGCAGTCATGGCTTTTAAAATTTGGTTATCCAATCCCTTAAAACCCTCACTAAAATAATGGTAGAATAGCAAGAATAACCTTGGCGCACTTTTAAAGGCCAGATTAAAATAATGACATAACAGGTGGAATTGTAAAAATACTTCAGCGCAGATTGGAACGCCAGACACAGACTTACGCACTACTTAGTTACACTTCTAGCTACGTGTCTGTTTGGTGACGTCGTTACACTTCCTTAACTGACGTCAAAGTATGAAGTGAAGACACGAAATTCAGTGATAAGCAACTGGAACAAATCTAAATAGTTTACAGTACACTTAAATATTTAGTAAATACGAACACAACCCACCGAAGCAACTCGACGACGCCATTTCATTAGGCCTTTATAACTTGTAACCAAGCCGACGGAACTTGTCCTTCCAACCTCGAGGAAATCCCCATCACCACGGACGGAAGATTTGCATCGTAACGGTTAATCTTGGAACAGCGGCTGGCCACGCTCCTTAGTCATGCCGACTCGGCTTCTCGCCGTGCTGCCGACAAACACAGACCCACGTCACTCCACCTCACACCGTGGATACCCTCACACCAGCCACCAGCAGAGCGCGCGCCCTGCAGTTAAAATCCCCCTCCGCCAAAGATGTGAAGAAGACAATTAAGCATCGAAGTCGACTCAACGATGAAAAGACAATCGATGGGAACTGGCGCCAGCAACGCACCAGCTCAGACTGATTCTCTTAGATATTCTTGTTATTTATGGCACTTGAATCTCAGTCTGCAGACATCAGTTTCCTAAAGAATCACGATCCAATTTTTCAAAAACATTCGAAAGAATCGATTGTGACTTTTTCCGAGTGATGTTATGTGCAAAACATTGCAAATAACGTATTTAAATCGCTCGTAGCTGGTGCTCATAACATCGCAACACCATAAGCTGATAGAAACGGTAAACTACAAGGAAAGATACATCGAATTTTTAGATAAGACAATCAAGTTATTTGCATCTGAATATACGTCATGCAGTTTCAGCACAAAATCATTGTATTTGTGATTTTGTATTCAAGGTGAATGTACGGCAACTCGTACTGTTTCTTGCTGAACAAATACAGTATTTTCTCATTAGGAAGCAACTTTGAACACAGCATTATTGTCTCAGAATCACAAAGTCGCTGGTTCGAATTCTACTAGGTGCAGTGTTTTTCAGAATTTTATTTGAATTCAATATTTATGAATAAACTACAATGTTAATGAACAATATTGATGTGAATCACGATTATAAAAAATTCTTATTATATGAAGAAAGGAATACCCATATTGAAATAAAATTCGGTGCAAAGTAGGAAGTTATTACACAGAAATTAAAAATTTTTCCTAGACTTTACAAAAATACAACGTTAAAAAAAGTAATTGCAGTATTACTAAAATGCTAAAATACTTATCAATATACTTTTTCATGGGGCTATAAATTATATGCATGTTTTATTTTGATTACAAATGATGTTTACTTCTATATTTGATATGCAGCATGTATTCCAATAAAGTACCGGTATACAAAAATCTGCCTCTACTTGGAATCAAGCTAGTGACCTAGTGATTTCGGGACTAAAATGTTTCATGCTCAACCACGAACGTAACTGTAATGTTAATTAATAATTCAAGTATTTTATACATAAACGACTCTAAATCTTTTCAAATTTCTATTTTGCCGAGTATTTTTGTCCTGTACCTCTGTAGGAAATTTATGTTTGCGCACTCACGTTCAAGCTGAAAGAGGTCTATTGATACCATCTTTTATGTTATGTATCAACGTGTAACTGGTTGATCACTCACTAGCGAAGTTGTATCTTTACTTGAGTGGAGAAAATGCATGGCTAGAAACTGCACCAGGTTGTTTGGCGCAGAGTTTCAAGTAGATTAGAGCTATCATGAGAGACACTTTCCGTGGTGTCTGCCTGTAGCTGATAACATCGTTCTGCCGATTGCCGATTTCATAAGTTCAGACATTTTCTAGTTTGTTACTGATGAGGGAATTTCGAAGCTGCAGCACTCAGTATTATTGATGAGACCTTTCCTGGCTTTCTTTGGAATTGAATATTTCAGCATCGCTTGATTTTTCAAGAGCATCTACGTGACACATTTTCAAGATTTGTGTATCCATGTGAGTAGAGTTAGGTCTTTCTTCGGTTCGAGTGTTTGCATCCGTACACGAGGATAAATTCATATTTTATATTGAGCCTTCCCAAAGTGCTATTCTTATTTCATATTACTTTCCCACTTTCTGAATAGTATTACTGGGACTGTAAAACATATTGTATTAATTTTCTGCTTCTTAGGATTATGTGGAATTGTACAATCACGTGCTCTTTTGTAAGACAGTTATAATTACATACTGTTCATAAATTTTCTTACATGTGTTTGGAATAATAGCTAGATTTAGGTCAAAATCTTTCACGAATTATTTTCCTCATTAAGTCTTATGTTGTCCTATGAACATACATTCTTGTTTGCACAGGTGCTTACTTTTCCTTTGTTCATACACGCAGCAGTTACGTGAACAACTTATTTACAATGAACTACCTACAGCAAAGTTAGTATTAATATATACCGTCTTCGGCAGTCCCACATATGAAGTGAGTACAAGTCTCTGTTAATTTTAAGATACGTGCCGTAGCAATGACCGATATTTTGCTTTCAAATGTACTGTTTTCTCTTCAGTAGTTGATAGGAAATACTGTGTGTGTTGTATCGGCTACTGTGGGAGTCAGCACCGACACAAACAAGGAAGGAGAGAAGTTGCGACAACCGGTGCCAGCAATATAAAATGATATATACGTAACATTTGCACCAAATCCCGTGAGATCACCGAAGTTAAGCGCTGTCGGGCGTGGCCGGCACTTGGATGGCTGACTATCCAGGCCACCATGCGCCGTTGCCATTTTTCGGGGTGCACTCAGCCTCCTGATGCCAATTGAGGAGCTACACGACCGAATAGTAGCAGCTTCGGTCAAGTATACCATCGTAACGACCGGGAGAGCGCTGTGCTGGCCCCACGCCCCTTCTATCCGCATTCTCCACTGAGGGTGACACGGCGGTCGGATGGTCCTGGTAGGCCATTCGTGCTCTGAAGATAAAGGGATTTTAAAATATAACATTTGCAGATTATTAGAACACTTTCTTTCTAAAAGGGAAGGAAACATAACTCGTTATGAGGTGCCTTGCTGTGCTTCCTGTGCAGCTACATGTAATTGCTTTTACAAACTGTTACTACTCGTAGAACGCCGGCTAAGTTTCGTTTTGCTATTACTCAGTACTGATGTTCCCGAAGACTGCAACCGAACTCGAGGCTGACCAGCGATGGGCGGCTGGTTAAATCAGCGTTGGCAGGGGCCTATATTTCTGGAGATGTTGCGCAGTCTAGTCATTTCACTGGAGCGTGTCAGCTTCTTCTCGATGCTGTTTCACGGCGCTGCGCTCTACGGTGTGCAGTCAATGTTTTAGGACTGCAGAGTGTACAATTACATCTGCACTACAAGCGTTTCTCTTACTGGAAGAGGCGCATTTACACTGAAAATTGGCATTAGTACAGCTGCAAATTTTGGTTACAATTTATTTTCATAAAAGTCCACGGCCTTTTTATTGTTACGTTGCACTATGAAAGTTTGCTTAATGCCTCATTTTTTTTTATTAACGGCAGTCAGACAGCTCTGCTGTTCAATCATGAGGCAAACTTCATACAAAGAGTTATAGCTTCAGGCCATTAATATCAGAATCGTAATATCCTGTGCTCTCAATCGAAGTCGGCTTGTCTGTCAAGTCCCTTTGTCAGACTAATTCAGTTATCAGATCAGATAACAACACTGTAGGTTGTTTCCTCTTTCACTCATTTATTGCATAGCCTGAGCCTCATCTGAAACTCTAATTACATTAACTTTTAATGAAGATATCAAGTCAGTTTTTGCAGAATACGTATCTGTCTTCAGAAAAAGGAGCCGAGCGACGAATTGAGGGACAACTTAGTAGACGGCCTGGAGACTCTGGAACGCTTCCTGACCACCAGCAAGTTTCTTGCCGGGGACAACTTAACCATTGCTGACTACTGCTGCTACTGTACAATCACATTTCTTGACGTAAGTAATTTCCCTCGCCACTAGAACGCCATGTTCTCTATCAGTAAGCAATTGTGTGGAGACAGTACTGTTTTTACTCCTTACAGCTACTTCATTCTAAACTATCCTATAGTTTTCATGTTCAGAATATTCTATGAAAGCTAATTTTTTTTTACGTTTTCCCTAATTCTTTATAATTACGCCCTGTCTCAGACATGCAGTACATTTATGACCGCAAATTCGTGTAATAAGTAATGCATATTTTGAAGATCAGGTCTCAAATATCACATAAACTGGGTATTCACATTTGTCTTCTGTGATTCGTCTCCTTAGTTAAAAGATTTACCTTAATTTTATATATTAGCATATATCCATAACTGTAACAAATGTATCTGTTTCACAATATTTATTTTAACCACAATGGCTTTTCTGTGTATTAAGTTTTGCTTGATTATTTTTATCATTTTATTATAGTGGTTACGTCCTTAATTTCGTGTTACATCACCAAATCTCCAAATGTACTGTGCAACATTTGATAAACTCACAATGTCTCAGATGTTATCTTAGCGTTCATGGTAATATGATATCGGAGTGACAGGTTTATTGCGTATTTTCCATGAAAATTCGTTAGTCCTCCACGTGCCACAAACATATATGGAAACACAAGCTGTAATTTTTGTAAGTGAAAATGAAAAATCTTCCTGAAATGTGATCCAGCACACGGAGGTTTGCAGATTTTCGTCGCCGATGTGGGAAAGAGTTCTCTGCTCTCCTCGAACATAAATTCTCAAAATTTGATAGCTGCAGCAGATGCTTATCTTTAAGCATTAAATCAGTAATTTCTTTTTGTTAAGCAGTTAGTGAAGGAAATGTAAGGCTTTTAAGTGGAAGCAGAAGGAACTCATTATGCTGAATCGCTGAATTATTAAAATCATCTCAGGAGCTTTAAATCGGAAACGACACAATCGACGATTATTTAGTGCTGTTTGAAAATTACTTTGCGAACGGAGGCGCATTGCTACCCTGGACGGAGTGCTACGCCTTGAGCCGACTTCAGTTAAGGCATCGTGTTACATGTAGTCGGACATTGCTGCCATTTGTGAACCAACCTCAGTTTCGCATTTGTTTACTGATTAACCTGCTTCTTTAGTGATGGGATACTTTAGAGTCACGTAGTGACTCGTGTAAATCCCTGTATCATATTTGTTAGTAGTGGCAGAGAAAATGTTGGGTGAACAGGTCGGAGGTTGTAGTAGATAATTATTCAGTGAACCAGAATATCCTTTCTTCATTGTGTTGTTTGAGGAGTACACTAGGTTAGTTATAAAAATACGATGTCTAGTCGTCCGTTGACGCCTTGGCTTTCAGTACCATGTAGTCGCCTGCCATGGGCACTGGTGAATAAATTGAAATTTTTCGTTAAGAGTACAGAGGAAGGGAATACCTATCATTTGTCAAAAAGAAATTATTACCTAACGCGACTGGACCTGTACTTGTAACATCACGAAACGTTTCTTTCCTAGACTCTGGTACTGGAGAGAATGGTACTACGGACTTTCAGTAATTTTCGGGATCATTCCTTTTCCTGTTGGCACTTGCGGACCAAACTCTTTATTTGTTAATCTTTCGATTTTTCTTCAGTTGTGAAATTTTTACACTATGTACTTTCTTTCATATTATTTTTTGGGCGCAACGAATCATTTTAATATCAATTTTTTGTTTATTTTCTATTTCAGTTTCCAAAAAAGGGTAGAGTAGACCTCTGGAAGTACAAAAATATCCAGAGATGGATGGATCTACTACAGAACACTTGTCCCTTGTTTAAGAAGTACGACCAGATCCGCGAGAGGGCGATACAAATATATTTGGAAGATGGAAAGTATTAGATAGCCCTTTGATTTTCTTAACAAATAATCCCTGCATCGTTGGAAATATTGTACTACTGTACTGAAAAGTGTGAGCAATGCAACTGTAAATAAAAAGAATACAATAAAACTGTAGATATCTTCATTAGTAAAGAATAATTGCAGGTGTTCCAATTGTTTGTATGATGTTGTCAGTGCGAGTTTTAGAGTGGCGCCTGAGGTTGGTGGTACTGCCGCAGTAAAAAGACAAAGTGATATAAGAACTATTTCGTTGACCCTAGAAAAGACAGCGAAAGCATTCGACACGCGTAAAATTATAAGCACTTTTATGCATGAGGTTAGGTTTTCAGTAACTTTTCAGAGACTACCACTGAACCACGGATTGATTAGCTTCTCCAGGGCATGTGTTCGTTGTTAGCTGAAGTACGAAGTTATCCACAATTGTTAACTGGTAGACGTAAGGACTAAAATAACTGGTTCTCTAGAGTGCATCAGATAAACATCTGTAAAACCTGTCCGCTCTTTGACAATCATCGAGTAAACGTTACTTAGAGTGTACATACAGGGACCCTTATACACAATAAAGACGATAACCATCAAGAAAAAACTCATAACAGCTACGATGGGCGATTGACACAGATATGAAATAATGGTCAGATTGGACAATTCGGTCACCCGTTATCAGCTATTATGTTTGCAGTCAAAGAGGGAAAACACTTTTGAAGAAGATACAAGGGATATATGTTACATACGTGGCTTGGTTTTTTAACTGACTATACATGAAATCATTTCTTACCATGTACATCCAAGAGTTTCCTTTGTCTTTGTGTAGAAAGTTAATAACTGGAAATAATTTCTGATACACGTTTTACAACCCATTCGTAATCAATCTACAATGTGGGTGTTGGAGCGAAATAATATTTTCTGCTCTGCTAATTTACACATTGTCCCCCTATGAAAATACTTGTACTTAGTATCTTCGAACATGCATATTCTGCTGTACTTCAGCTTGAAGTGACAAATTGTGTAGACGTTAATCATGTTTCCTTCCTTTAAGATAAATGTAGATCGATTCCTAAGTCTGAATGTCTCTTTTCAACAGGTAGCTTATCAATTTTTCTATTATCCCCTTCACTTTCTAATATATTTCTCCATAGTCGACCCTATATTTTCTATTTAAATTTACGAAAATTAACACCTCTCGTTTTATACACTTTTCTCAACTTATATATTTTTTATAGGAACATTTAATAAAGCTATCCTTACTATGTATTTTAGTGATGAGTAGTGAAGATAATACGGTTTTAGATGATTTTGTTCGTTTGGTGAACCTGAAAAAATACAGACATGTTCAACACCACTACACATTTGACACATTCATGTCGTGTATCACTTATCTTCTTCCTTGCTCTGCACACTGTACAACCTCTGGAGGGTGTTTTCTTGACGGGATTGGCAGAGATATATCTAAAATATCCAGAAAACGACTACTTATAGCTTGCGAAATATAGAAAGAAATGGAGTATGTTATAAACAGCTAAACACATTGATTTCTCAGCTCTCCAGTGGTCCATCTATAATCGGTCATTATCCTTACAGCCGGAAACGTAATAACGAACTTGGAAACTGCGGGTGAGCCGGCTGTATAAGCCAGTGGGTTAGAAAAGTAAATAACTGGAAAGAATTCCTAATACACGTTTCACAGTCCATTCATAATCAATCTCAAATGTGGATGTTTAATGTTCTGTTAATTTATACATTGTTGGCCTATGAAAATACTTGTGCTTAGTATGACCGGAGGAGGAAGAGGAGATAACTTGGTCATTAGAGACGGGGCACAAGCTCGGATTAGGAAAGGATGAAGACGGAAAGCGTCAGTGTCCTTTAGAAGAATCAACCCCGGCATTACCTTTAGCGGTTTTGGAAAACCAAGGGAAACCTAAACCAGGATGACCAAACGAGGGGCTGAACGGTCGTCTTCTCGAATGCGAGTCCAGTGTGCTAACTACTGCGCGATCTCGCTCGGTCTAAAATGTATATGCAGAAAATACATCAAATTTGTGTAATGTGTAAGTGGCAAATAACACGTGGGTCAAATAACACATTGGCCTTTTAATCCTAAGTGACAAAGAAAAACGTTAATGACACTTAAACCTGCAGGGATTATATAGCAGTAGTGTAGATAAAGAGAAATCCTTTTAGATGAGATTATTCACTGAGTACAGTTCTGGACCAGGTAAACAACGGATGGTGAATCACTTCTGGAGATAGTATACAATGCTGTAACTGATAAGCAGTGGTTAACTAGTGACCGTATGAGTCTATATCTACATTTGACCATTAAACCTTGATGATATTTAACCATAAAATGAATTCCAGTGTCATGGTGAACAATGAGGTGAGGTAAATGAAACATATACCACTTCCCCAGGCCTAGCTATAAACATGATAAGGACTTTCAATGTCGGGTTACACTTGAACATAAGAGAAGCGTCATGAGGCATATTTAAAGTCACCCCCACCCTAAACCATACACCTGAGGCAGCTGGGCAAACGATATCACCTTGACCTTGAGTATCAGCTTCCTTATTGTGTCCATGCACCCCTTTCCATCGCCCCCCCCCCCCTTCAAATCGTCTTCAGCAGGCCTCCCCACACACCTTTCACACCGTCATTTCAAATCAATCTTCACCCGATTAGCACACTTCCTCTGTCACCTTTGAGCTGGAGTCCCCTGCCACCCCCCTTATCCTCCCAGTTATACTTTTTTATTGCTGGAGAAGTTGTGTGGCATGCTCCATTCGATGTTTGGGCACCAAAGGTCGAGAACCATCAGGTTTGTCTTATAAATAATTTTTGTTATTATAATTATGTGAGTTTCGTCACTGAGGTCAAGGGCAGCGACCAACGAATGGGTATTTGTGAATAACAAATTAAATTTAACCAAAATCTAGAGACTCTCAGTTTCCATGTATTCCACATTTTACATCTTCTCCATGATTTCCATTTTTGTCATAGTTTCAATTTTTTGCCTATTTTTCCACATTTTTAACATGTTCCATATTTGCCCATATTTTCCAAACTTCAATCGGTTGTTCAGTATTATTATTGTTCAATATTATCTATGATCTAGCAGTAAAGATACATGAATATATAATGAAAACCCTTATTTATCGAAAAATAAGCTGTTAAAAGGACTTTAAATTGTAAACAGGTAACACACTGCAATAGGTAAACACAATAAACGATAGCTACGCATACCCTACATTACTACAGTGGTTGTGATACCATAGTGTGTACAGTCTCATATTCGTAAAAATAGACACGACATGGTAAAGTCTCGGAAAACATAAAGTAATGTATGATGTCACAGGAAACATTCTGAATTTTTTCGATTTCTAAGACACACGTACAGGAACATAAGATATGCTTAACAAACACCACACTACTACAAATACATACAAAGATTACGAGTAGCTCATTGCATACATGTAGGTCGAACACCATGAGTGGTTACCTGTAGGATATGCAACACTTCAAATGCTGATGCTTAGAGTCTGGCCACGAGAGACCAAAAACACAGTGCACTAGCCCGTCTCCCACAGGGCACTGCAATGTTTTAGCAAAGAATTGTCGTCATCCACGATGCGAACTATCTGGTTGATGGTGTGGAAGACGTATGGAAGAATGAACTCAGGGAAGGCCATCCCACCCAACTAAAAATCGAAAAATAGGACTTGACACGCCATCGGAAATATGTTCGTCGTCGTACATATAAGCGCGTCGTACTCCATCTGATGCCCCACATCAACAATGGATGCTGTGAAACAGTACCCCCATCCTCAGACTATCCACTACACCCGGCCTCCAGGTCGCCAGATTGCAGGAGGACGCCACCACTCCCAGCCGCCAATGTAATCCTTTCTACCACTACTTTACGTACAATCTGCGATTTCAACGAACTATTTTTTTCTCTATACTCACAGCTTACTCGCCGATTTATCACGAAAACTAAGACAGAGTACTCCGCTGCATATGACACAAGCTCTTCTTATCCTGTGGATCCACGTCGCAGTTACAATCACGAATGCAATTCCTTCCATCACTTAGAGAAAGAAAAACCACTTTTGTAACCTAAGGTACCGTCTCTAGCCGTTAGATTTGCTCTCTCTTGGTAGTGGTGCGAAGAAAATATTGCACTCGGTAAGGTCAACACATTATTCTATTCTTTAATGCAGTTATTTTACCTTGAACAAGGAAATTCATCCTTTAGAAACACATCTAGAATGCTCACTGTGTACCATTTTCTTTGTCGAAAATGGGGAATCATGTAAAGTAAGTATTCAAATCTGCATGCGTCATTATAATATTTATAACGAATGCCGAAAATCTTTCATTTACATCTTCTGTGTACCACATTCTGTAATTTCGATTAGAAGCTGAGCAACGATAATTTCTTACACTCACGTCGTGGTTTATGTCTACCATTCGTAATCTCCCTTGTTCTCTCTGCGTTCAACTGTGAAACAGAGAGGTCTTGAACGTTATACAGAGCATGCGTAAATCTTAGCACTTCAGAGAGAGTACCGTGCCTCCTCTATGTTCTTGATGCGGATGACAGGACGTCAAGCACCGCCTGTGAGTCACGAATGATCTCTTACTTTGAGAAGCAGTTACTCCAGAAGGTTTTCTCCTTTGTGCCTTTATACTGACCACGTGCGTGCAAGAAATACATTTGATACATGTCCAATACTTGGAAATAAATTTCGACAGACAGATATACTGCGAGATGATAGTTTTAAAAGTGTGTCAAATGTAGCGTTTCTTAGTTTTTGAAGTCATTAGTGAAGCAGCTGATGTCAGTTACCAATTGCAGATAAAATTGATGGAAAGATAAGTAGTCAAGTGTTCAGGTATGTGCCTGAATTTTGTAATGGCTGATTGCGGAAATCGATGAAAGGGCACACTTTCTAGCAAATAATGTGTGAGTAAGTATTTGATCTAGGATGATATCGTAGAAATATGAGCGAATACGGAAAGTACGAGCAAGTTTATTTTTTATTTTTTTATATGGAAAAAGGCGTCTTTCAGTGTCGACAAATACAGTTAGAATGTACATCCGTAGCAACAACAGAACAAGAGTTCCTTCTAAACTATGAAATAGAACTTGAAACTAATAGTGTAGTTAATAAAGAAAGAAAAATGTAACCACATCCCGCACGCCATTCCAAGTGCATGGCCCATCTGCATACAGATTCCATGTTCCCAATTGGTACAACATTTCGCCGCGTGTGGAGCCCTGTGAAGGCGGTCATCCTCTGCCCGGTACTCCCCAACTTTGAGGGGGGTTATCAAGACACTGCACAAATAGTTCGCAAATAATTGTCGGTATCGGGGTGTACACTCAATTGTGCTATGTCTGTCCAGGAGAAATTGCCAGAAATCAAGCACCATCTTCTCACCATCTCGAAAGAGGTAGTATATGGACATGCCTTTAAACCAAGTGAGAACGTGAGTCTTTGAGGTGGGTAATAAGTATCCTCTGGACAAAGGAGGAGTCGTGATTCGTAGGTAGCAGGCGAGGATCTTCTGCATTAGCAGCCATACCTCTAACGCCGATCCACATGTTAAACGATGTTCGTCAGTATCCACGAGTTGGCAACGTGGACAAAGGGGGCAATCCGTCATCCCAATAGCGTGCAGTCTTTGTCGTGTTACAAACTTCCCGTTCACCACCTGGTACCACGCGGCTCGCACCCGCGTGGGGAGGAACGGCTTCTGGACCGCTCTTCACACTGCAGGCCATAGGGTCGTAGGGCTCAATCACACTGCGAGGGATGGACCTTAGCAGCAGTCTGTAACCGTCTCTCGCCTTGGGAGTGGTGTTGGAAATGTCTGGGTCCACGTAACTATACTCAAGAATAAATGCCGAGAGGTGCGAGAGTGAGGGTGTAATGTGCTCAACCGTGACAGGTGGCAGAAGAGACGGCTGCAGCAATTCCTCTAACAGATGTCCCGTAAGGGAAGCATCTTTGTGGGTCCACAATTTCATCATTGTGGACAAGTATAGCGTTGTAGCTCTCGCTCGTACATTTATAAGTCCCAGTCCGCCATCACACGGAAGGAGGGTGAGTGTTTCGTAGCGGACTTTGAATAGGTGTCCGGCGGTAAGGTAATATCCAAACGCTGCTTGCAGTCTGTGTGCCATTGCTGTCGATATCGGCAGGACCTGGGCCATGTGGATCATCTTAGTCGCCACGTGAAGGTTGAGGTATTCCACATGACATCCGTCGAAGTAAGTTCCGGCGAACTGCTGTGCGTATTGCCTGTAGTAATGGAGCATAGTTCGTGGCAGCCTTGCGGCGCACATCCTGTGTAAATGTTATGGCCAAGAACCGGATCTTGTCAATTAGTGGGAGTGGGGCTAAAGCGTCCTCCTGTAGACCTCTCCCGATGGACATCGCTGCCGACTTGGCCACATTCATGAGGCTGCCCGCTGCGAATCGATAGGGATTGATCCATTGTATCACCGAGCATACCTCGTCACCAGATCGGACAAGTAATAGAACGTCATCAGCATACATCCTGCAGTGAAAGGTGTGATCTCTCAATGACATGTCCGAGAGCCTGTTTTTCAACCCTCCGACAAGTGGTTCAAGTGCGATCGCGTAAAGGATCATGGAGAGTGGGCATCCTTGTCGGACTGACCGTGGGATCGGAAATGGACGCGCAATCCGTCCATTCACCAGTACACGGGATGCAGCTATACGGAAAAGGCGCTGAAAGATGTCGAGGAAGTCAGGCGGGAAGCCCATGCGGGCCATAACAGACAGAAGGAACTTGTGGTGAACTCTGTCCAAGGCGTGGTCGAAATCAATGGAGATCAGAGCAGCTAGAAGGCGACAGGAAGCGGCGATGGCTATTAAATCCCTGCATTCGCTGGTTGCCGTTTGCATGTTGGTCACTCCGCCCTGTGTCGTTTGCTCCATTGAGAGGAGTAGGGCAGAACCTTCTTTATGCGGCTGGTAAGTAGTCGGGCGAAGATTTTATAGTACGAGTTGAGCATTGTAATTGGCCTGTAGCCCTCGACCGTCCGACCTCTGGAAGGTATCGGTATAAGGAGACCTTCCACGAATGCAGGTGGCACGTGGGAACCGGGGGTCATCAGTTCTTGGTACATGATGATCCATCGGGGCATCATTAGATCGCGGAAAGTCCGATAAAACTCGAGCGGCAGTCCGTCTGGCCCGGAAGATTTGTTGAGTCCTGCCTTGTTAAGCGCGTCCTCGATGACGTCCCGTGTAATTCCACCTAACAGCGTCGCCGCTGCTGCATTGTCGAGGGTGTGCGACACGTGCTGCAGTATGTCGTAATCGTCCGCTTCCTCGTCCTCTGTATTCACCTCGTCGTAAAACCGGCGATAGTGATCTGCAAAGGCCTCTGTAACCGCCATATGAGTCATTACGACCCTACCACCTGGCAGTACGAGGTCTGTGATCAGCTGCGGTCGGCGTCGGCGGCTGTCGAGCACGATGTGAGGCACAGTCGGGGTTTCTCCTTCCCCTCGGTCTTGACGTCTCGATCGCACTACGACTCCCTCCAAACGTTTCCTCCCAAAAGACGATATTTTACCTATAATTCGGCGGCTTTCCATTTGTCGGTTTGGAGATGGTGGTTGGCTGTCGAGTTCGCGAAGCACCGTGTAATAAAAGTCCAATGTGTGACGATGCCAAGCTGCTATATCTTTTCCGAATTGTGTTAGCACACGCCGAAACGCTGGTTTTGCACAGTTCACCCACCATGCTAGAGTCGAAGGGTATCGGAGAAGACGCATTCGCAATCCAGCCATGTGTTGGCGATAATCTGACGGCATTCCGGGGCTTGACGATGTGCTGCACTCAGCTACCAGGGTCCTCGGCTGCGCCGTATCCGCTGCTGTTGTAGAGTGAATGTGCATATGAAAGCGCTATGATCGGAGAATGCAAGCGGTCAACGTTCGGCGTCCAATACTCCCGGCACTAGAGCTCGTGAGACATAAATGCGGTCTAAGCGACTGGCTGAGTGACTAGTAAGGTATGTCGGCCCGGGACGGTCACCGTGCACTGTCTCCCACGTGTCGGTGAGAAACAGATCTGGAACCAGGAGCAGAAGTTCTTGACAAGTCGAGAAATGTGGGACTTGGTCTTTGGGGTGGAGCACACAGTTAAAGTCACCGCCGAAGATATATTGATCGAAGCGGCTGGTAAAGAGGGGGGGGGGGGGGCGATATCCTCCGAGCAGAACAGCGATCGTTCGCGGCGTTGGTCAGTTCCTGATAGAGCGTAAATGTTAATGATGCGCGTGCCCAGTGCTGTGATCGCCAGCCCCCTTCCTGACGGAAGGTAAGTCACTTCTTCGTAGGCAATTCCATCGCGCACTGGTATTGCCGTACCGCTGCCATTCCGGTCCGCCGGTGACACATATGTCACATGACCGTAGAAAACGGGGAGTGCCGCTATATACACTTCTTGCAACAGGGCTATGTCAACATCCGAAGAACGAAACATCTCACGCAGTAACTGGATCTTCACTGCCGTTCGTATCGTGTTGATGTTAAGCGTGGCGATACGATAAGCTTGTTGCCGAACCGCAGGTGTTAAGTTATCCATTATTACCTATGATGCTTCTGACTGTACTGACACCTCCATATCCCCCCAAACCTCACCTGCTGTCCTTTCTAGAGAGCCGGCGCCAATGGCGTGGTCTCTGTTGGCGTAACTTGCATGGTTAGATCGTCGTCGTGGTCATCCGCCCACGTCGGGGAACTTAAAGCAAGATTGGCTTCCCTAGCTTCCTCAGGACACGGCATGGGTGCTTGCACTCCAGAAGGTGGTGGGCAGCATCTGTCCTGCATATCGGCATCCGATTTTGCCACTGTAGATATATGTGGTTTGTCCTCAGTTCCGTTCGGTGGTGCCACACTGCAGCAAATGGCGTCTGCCTCTGTGGTAGCGTCGTCATTGAAGGTGGAGTCGCCGTCTTCTGGAGGCTGTGTCGGAAGTTGGTCTACGCCTCCGCTTCCGTCGCTTCGGAGAGCGTTGCTTCCTGGTGTGACCTTCTGTGTCAGACGAAGGCAAAGATTCACGACATTCCGGCACAAAGGAAGCCGCAGGCACAATAAGCGAGTCTGCGGCCATGCTATCGTAATGTATGTTGTCCGTCGACAGGGGCGGCGGCATCGTAGTTGAATCCGTAGCTTGTGGAAAGGGTGTGTCATCATTGCCCTGTATTGGAGGATGGAGCCGCGACCCAACAGTGGATGTCGGCTGTCGTGGTGAAGTGGTAGCTGTCGTGAGGGCTGCTGCATAAGTCACGGGAAGCAGCGTCGGCTGTGATGGCGCGGCCGCGTCAGCCGGCGGCAGTTGAGTGATTCGACGTTGGATACATTTTGATCTGAGGTGTCCCTCCTTCCCACAACCAGAGCAGGTCTTCGGTTGCCCATCGTAGATGACGATAACATGGCAGCCACCGATATTTATAAATGAAGGTACATGTCTTTTAAGTTCTATTCGGACCTGGCGGACTACGTTCAGAACAGGATATGTCTGGAATTGCGTTCATTTTTCCGCAATATGATTATGGGCCGTGCAATAGGGGCGCAGCGCAGTCATGACGTCCTCCGCCGGTAGTTCGAAAGGAAGTTCAAAAATTCTGATCGTGCGAAGTACAATGCCAGAATAATCGACCTGCACAGTCCCCACATTGCCATCAGCATGGCAGAAACGGTGGCTCTGTTTTGTGTCCCGAAAGATCCGTTCACATGTTGCGTTGTTGATGATCATTACAAATACGATACTACACACAATGGATAACTGAATGCCGACAATGGCAGTAGCCGGGATTTTAACTTCTTCTAGTTGAAAGCGTTCGAATTCGAGTGCTTTGAGCCGTGCAAATTCGTTGCGGAACGGAAATTTGAGCGTCGATTTTCTGCATTGGTGCGCCAAAGTAATCTATACACTGAGTACGGCACGCGCAAAACGGCCGAGTACGATGTGAACAACACAAGCGATCGCTCCGCAGCAGGAACATAAACAGCGCATCCTCACCGCAGCACAGCCAACTTCCTTAGCTAACCTGGACGCCCAAAGACTCCTCTTAAGCGACCATATTGATGGCGATCTCAGTGTGGACGCCAGATCAACACAGGATGCTGTGAAACAGTACTCCCATCCTCAGACTATCCACTACACCCGGCCTCCAGGTCGCTGGATTACAGGAGCACGCCACCACTACCAGCCACCAGTGCAATCCTTTCTAGCGCTACTTTACGTACAATCTGCGATGTTAACGAACTATTTTTTCCTCCATACTCACAGCTTACTCGCCGATTTACCACGAAAACAAATGTGTATAGTGAACTTATACATTTCGTACTTTATGTTTCGATGTGACAGAGTACTCTGTCGCATATGACACGAACTGTTGTTACCTTGGCGGTCCACGCCGCAGTTTCAATCACGAATGCAATTAGTTCCATCACTTAGACGAAGAAAAACCACTTTTGTAAACTAAGGTACCGCCCATAGCCGTTAGATGTACCCTCTATTGGTAGTGGTGCGAAGAAAATATTGCACTCGATAATGTCAACACATTATTCTACTATTTAATGCAGTTGTTTTACATTGGATACGACATTCATAATTTAAAAACATATCTAGACTGCTCGTTGAGTACCAGTGCATTTTATCGATGATTTGAAATCATGTAAAGTAAGTATTCAGATCTGCATGTGTCCTTATTATATTTAAAACGAATGCCAAAATTTTTCGTTTACACCTTCTGTGTACCACATTCTCTAACATAATTTCGATTACAGGCTGAGCAACGATAATTTCTTACACTCACGTCGTGGTTTATGTCTGTCATTCGTAATCTTACTCGTTTTCTCTGCTCTCACCTGTGAAACCGAGAGGTCTTGAACGCTACACAGAGCATGCGTAAATCTCAGCTCTTCAGAGAGAGTGACGTGCCTCCTTAGTAGTCTGTATGTTCTTGATGAGGATGACAGGACGTCAAGCACCACCTGTGAGTCACGAATGATCTCTTACTTTGAGAAGCAATAGCTCCAGGAGGTTTTCTCCTTTGTCCCATTCTGCTGACCACTTGCGTGCAAGAAACATACATGTCCAATACTTGGAAATAAATTTCCACAGACAGATATACAGATAGATGATACTTTTAAAAGTGTGTCAAATCTAAGCTTTCTTATTTTTTGAAGTCATTAGTGAAGCAGCTCATCTCAATTAACAATTGCAGATACAATTCGTGGAAAGATATGTTGTTAAGTCTTCTGGTATGTGCCTGAATTTCGTAATGTCTGAATGCGATTTTCGAAGAGAGCGTGACACCTTCGAGCAAATAATGTGTACGTAATTGTTTGATCTAGGATGACATCGTAGGAATATGAGCGAGAACGGAAAGTACAAGCAAGTGAGACTAAAAAGAGTTGGGTGCAGGTCTGGTCGTATCGGACAGGCTGCTACACAGCTCCCACTCTCCGACGCTATCCCTCTGCTAACCGCCACGGGGACTTTTGGCTGCTCAGTTTCCTGCCTTGCCCGGTGCATCCCTCCTTAGCTAACCTGGTCGCCCAAGACTCCTCTTGAGCGACCATATTGATGGCGATCTCAGTGCGGACGCCAGATCAACACAGAATGCTGTGAAACAGTACTCCCATCCTCAGATTATCCACTACACCCGGCCTCCAGGTCGCTGGATTACAGGAGCACGCCACCACTCCCAGCCGCCAGTGTAATCATTTCTACCGCTACTTTACGTACAATCTGCGATGTTAACGAACTATTTTTTTCTCCATACTCACAGCTTACTCGCCGATTTACCACGAAAACAAATGTGTATAGCGAACTTATACATTTCGTACTTTATGTTTCGATGTGACAGAGTACTCTGTCGCATATGACACGAACTGTTGTTACCTTGGCGGTCCACGCCGCAGTTTCAATCACGAATGCAATTAGTTCCATCACTTAGACGAAGAAAAACCACTTTTGTAAACTAAGGTACCGCCCATAGCCGTTAGATGTACCCTCTATTGGTAGTGGTGCGAAGAAAATATTGCACTCGACAATGTCAACACATTATTCTACTATTTAATGCAGTTGTTTTACATTGGATACGACATTCATCCTTTAAAAACATACCTAGACTGCTCGTTGAGTACCAGTGCATTTTATCGATGATTTGAAATCATGTAAAGTAAGTATTCAGATCTGCATGTGTCCTTATTATATTTAAAACGAATGCCAAAATTTTTCGTTTACACCTTCTGTGTACCACATTCTCTAACATAATTTCGATTACAGGCTGAGCAACGATAATTTCTTACACTCACGTCGTTGTTTATGTCTGTCATTCGTAATCTTACTCGTTTTCTCTGCTCTCACCTGTGAAACCGAGAGGTCTTGAACGCTACACAGAGCATGCGTAAATCTCAGATCTTCAGAGAGAGTGACGTGCCTCCTTAGTAGTCTCTATGTTCTTGATGCGGATGACAGGACGTCAAGCACCACCTGTGAGTCACGAATGATCTCTTACTTTGAGAAGCCACAGCTCCAGGAGGTTTTCTCCTTTGTCCCATTCTGCTGACCACTTGCGTGCAAGAAACATACATGCCCAATACTTGGAAATAAATTTCTACCGACAGATATACAGAGAGATGATAGTTTTAAAAGTGTGTCAAATCTAAGCTTTCTTATTTTTTGAAGTCATTAGTGAAGCAGCTCATCTCAATTATCAATTGCAGATACAATTCATGGAAAGATATGTTGTTAAGTCTTCTGGTATGTGCCTGTATTTCGTAATGTCTGAATGCGATTTTCGAAGAGAGCGTGACACCTTCGAGCAAATAATGTGTACGTAATTGTTTGATCTAGGATGGCATCGTAGGAATATGAGGGAGAACGGAAAGTACGAGCAAGTGAGACTAAAAAGAGTTGGGTGCAGGTCTGGTCGTATCGGACAGGCTGCTACACAGCTCCAACTCTCCGACGCTATCCCTCTGCTAACCGCCACGGGGACTTCTGGCTGCTCAGTTTCCTGCCTTGCCCGGTGCATCCCTCCTTAGCTAACCTGGTCGCCCAAGACTCCACTTGAGCTACCATATTGATGGCGATCTCAGTGCGGACGCCAGATCAACACAGGATGCTGTGAAACAGTACTCCCATCCTCAGACTATCCACTACACCCGGCCTCCAGGTCGCTGCATTACAGGAGCAAGCCACCACTCCCAGCCGCCAGTGTAATCCTTTCTACCGGTACTTTACGTACAATCTGCGATGTTAACGAACTATTTTTTTCTCCATACTCACAGCTTACTCGCCGATTTACCACGAAAACAAATGTGTATAGTGAACTTATACATTTCGTACTTTATGTTTCGATGTGACAGAGTACTCTGTCGCATATGACACGAACTGTTGTTACCTTGGCGGTCCATGCCGCAGTTTCAATCACGAATGCAATTAGTTCCATCACTTAGACGAAGAAAAACCACTTTTGTAACCTAAGATACCGCCCATGGCCGTTAGATGTACCCTCTATTGGTAGTGGTGCGAAGAAAATATTGCACTCGATAATGTCAACACATTATTCTACTATTTAATGCAGTTGTTTTACATTGGATACGACATTCATCCTTTAAAAACATATCTAGACTGCTCGTTGAGTACCAGTGCATTTTATCGATGATTTGAAATCATGTAAAGTAAGTATTCAGATCTGCATGTGTCCTTATTATATTTAAAACGAATGCCAAAATTTTTCGTTTACACCTTCTGTGTACCACATTCTCTAACATAATTTCGATTACAGGCTGAGCAACGATAATTTCTTACACTCACGTCGTGGTTTATGTCTGTCATTCGTAATCTTACTCGTTTTCTCTGCTCTCAACTGTGAAACCGAGAGGTCTTGAACGCTACACAGAGCATGCGTAAATCTCAGATCTTCAGAGAGAGTGACGTGCCTCCTTAGTAGTCTCTATGTTCTTGATCCGGATGACAGGACGTCAAGCACCACCTGTGAGTCACGAATGATCTCTTACTTTGAGAAGCAATAGCTCCAGGAGGTTTTCTCCTTTGTCCCATTCTGCTGACCACTTGCGTGCAAGAAACATACATGTCCAATACTTGGAAATAAATTTCCACAGACAGATATACAGAGAGAAGATAGTTTTAAAAGTGTGTCAAATATAAGCTTTCTTATTTTTTGAAGTCATTAGTGAAGCAGCTCATCTCAATTATCAATTGGAGATACAATTCATGGAAAGATATGTTGTTAAGTCTTCTGGTATGTGCCTGAATTTCGTAATGTCTGAATGCGATTTTCGAAGAGAGCGTGACACCTTCGAGCAAATAATGTGTACGTAATTGTTTGATCTAGGATGGCATCGTAGGAATATGAGGGAGAACGGAAAGTACGAGCAAGTGAGACTAAAAAGAGTTGGGTGCAGGTCTGGTCGTATCGGACAGGCTGCTACACAGCTCCCACTCTCCGACGCTATCCCTCTGCTAACCGCCACGGGGACTTTTGGCTGCTCAGTTTCCTGCCTTGCCCTGTACATCCCTCCTTAGCTAACCTGGTCGCCCAAGACTCCTCTTGAGCTACCATATTGATGGCGATCTCAGTGCGGACGCCAGATCAACACAGGATGCTGTGAAACAGTACTCCCATCCTCAGACTACCCACTACAGCCGGCCTCCAGGTCGCTGGATTACAGGAGCACGCCACCACTCCCAGCCGCCAGTGTAATCCTTTCTACCGGTACTTTACGTACAATCTGCGATGTTAACGAACTATTTTTTTTCTCCATACTCACAGCTTACTCGCCGATTTACCACGAAAACAAATGTGTATAGTGAACTTATACATTTCGTACTTTATGTTTCGATGTGACAGAGTACTCTGTCGCATATGACACGAACTGTTGTTACCTTGGCGGTCCACGCCGCAGTTTCAATCACGAATGCAATTCCTTCCATCACTTAGACGAAGAAAAACCACTTTTGTAACCTAAGGTACCAGCCCTAGCCGTTAGATGTACCCTCTATTGGTAGTGGTGCGAAGAATATATCGCACTCGATAATGTCAACACATTATTCTATTATTTAATGCAGTTGTTTTACATTGGATAGGACATTCATCCTTTAAAAACACATCTAGACTGCTCGTTGAGTACCAGTGCATTTTATCGATGATTTGAAATCATGTAAAGTAAGTATTCAGATCTGCATGTGTCCATATTATATTTAAAACGAATGCCAAAATTTTTCGTTTACACCTTCTGTGTACCACATTCTCTAACATAATTTCGACTACAGGCTGAGCAACGATAATTTATTACACTCACGTCGTGGTTTATGTCTGTCATTCGTAATCTTACTCGTTTTCTCTGCTCTCAACTGTGAAACCGAGAGGTCTTGAACGCTACACAGAGCATGCGTAAATCTCAGATCTTCAGAGAGAGTGACTTGCCTCCTTAGTAGTCTCTATGTTCTTGATGCGGATGACAGGCCGTCAAGCACCACCTGTGAGTCACGAATGATCTCTTACTTTGAGAAGCAATAGCTCCAGGAGGTTTTCTCCTTTGTCCCATTCTGCTGACCACTTGCGTGCAAGAAACATACATGTCCAATACTTGGAAATAAATTTCCACAGACAGATATACAGAGAGATGATAGTTTTAAAAGTGTGTCAAATCTAAGCTTTCTTATTTTTTGAAGTCATTAGTGAAGCAGCTCATCTCAATTATCAATTGCAGATACAATTCGTGGACAGATATGTTGTTAAGTCTTCTGGTATGTGCCTGAATTTCGTAATGTCTGAATGCGATTTTCGAAGAGAGCGTGACACCTTCGAGCAAATAATGTGTACGCAATTGTTTGATCTAGGATGGCATCGTAGGAATATGAGGGAGAACGGAAAGTACGAGCAAGTGAGACTAAAAAGAGTTGGGTGCAGGTCTGGTCGTATCGGACAGGCTGCTACACAGCTCCAACTCTCCGACGCTATCCCTCTGCTAACCGCCACGGGGACTCTTGGCTGCTCAGTTTCCTGCCTTGCCCGGTGCATCCCTCCTTAGCTAACCTGGTCGCCCAAGACTCCTCTTGAGCGACCATATTGATGGCGATCTCAGTGCGGACGCCAGATCAACACAGAATGCTATAAAACAGTACTCCCATCCTCAGACTATCCACTACACCCAGCCTCCAGGTCGCTGGATTACAGGAGCACGCCACCACTCCCAGCCGCCAGTGTAATCCTTTCTACCGCTACTTTACGTACAATCTGCGATGTTAACGAACTATTTTTTTATCCATACTCACAGCTTACTCGCCGATTTACCACGAAAACAAATGTGTATAGTGAACTTATACATTTCGTACTTTATGTTTCGATGTGACAGAGTACTCTGTCGCATATGACACGAACTGTTGTTACCATGGCGGTCCACGCCGCAGTTTCAATCACGAATGCAATTCCTTCCATCACTTAGACGAAGAAAAACCACTTTTGTAACCTAAGGTACCGCCCATAGCCGTTAGATGTACCCTCTATTGGTAATGGTGCGAAGGAAATATTGCACTCGATAATGTCAACACATTATTCTACTATTTAATGCAGTTGTTTTACATTGGATAGGACATTCATTGTTTAAAAACACATCTAGACAGCTCGTTGAGTACCAGTGCATTTTATCGATGATTTGAAATCATGTAAAGTAAGTATTCAGATCTGCATGTGTCCTTATTATATTTAAAACGAATGCCAAAATTTTTCGTTTACACCTTCTGTGTACCACATTCTCTAACATAATTTCGATTACAGGCTGAGCAACTATAATTTCTTACACTCACGTCGTGGTTTATGTCTGTCATTCGTAATTTTACTCGTTTTCTCTGCTCTCAACTGTGAAACCGAGAGGTCTTGAACGCTACACAGAGCATGCGTAAATCTCAGCTCTTCAGAGAGAGTGACGTGCCTCCTTAGTAGTCTGTATGTTCTTGATGAGGATGACAGGACGTCAAGCACCACCTGTGAGTCACGAATGATCTCTTACTTTGAGAAGCAATAGCTCCAGGAGGTTTTCTCATTTGTCCCATTCTGCTGACCACTTGCGTGCAAGTAACACATATGTCCAATATTGGAAATAAATTTCCACAGACAGATATACAGATAGATGATACTTTTAAAAGTGTGTCAAATCTAAGCTTTCTTATTTTTTGAAGTCATTAGTGAAGCAGCTCATCTCAATTAACAATTGCAGATACAATTCGTGGAAAGATATGTTGTTAAGTCTTCTGGTATGTGCCTGAATTTCGTTATGGCTGAATGCGATTTTCGAAAAGAGCGTGACACCTTCAAGCAAATAATGTGTATGTAATTGTTTGATCTAGGATGGCATCGTAGGCATATGAGCGAGAACGGAAAGTACGAGCAAGTGAGACTAAAAAGAGTTGGGTGCAGGTCTGGTCGTATCGGACAGGCTGCTACACAGCTCCAACTCTCCGACGCTATCCGTCTGCTAACCGCCACGGGGACTTTCGGCTGCTCAGTTTCCTGCCTTGCCCGG
Organism: Schistocerca gregaria; assembly: GCF_023897955.1. NCBI lineage: Eukaryota > Metazoa > Arthropoda > Insecta > Orthoptera > Acrididae > Schistocerca > Schistocerca gregaria. Next base: position 217,788,676 of record NC_064921.1, read on the forward strand.
TTCATCCCTCCTTAGCTAACGTGGTCGCCCAAGACTCCTCTTGAGCGACCAAATTTATGGCGATCTCAGTGCGGACGCCAGATCAACACAGAATGCTGTAAAACAGTACTCCCATCCTCAGACTATACAGTACACCCGGCCTCCAGGTCGCTGGATTACAGGAGCACGCCACCACTCCCAACCGCCAGTGTAATCATTTCTACCGCTACTTTACGTACAATCTGCGATGTTAACAAACTATTTTTTTCTCCATACTCACAGCTTACTCGCCGATTTACCACGAAAACAAATGTGTATAGTGAACTTATACATTTCGTACTTTACGTTTCGATGTGACAGAGTACTCTGTCGCATATGACACGAACTGTTGTTACGTTGGCGGTCCACGCCGCAGTGTCAATCAGGAATGCAATTCCTTCCATCACTTAGACGAAGAAAAACCACTTTTGTAACCTAAGGTACCTCCCCTAGCCGTTAGATGTACCCTCTATTGGTAGTGGTGCGAAGAATATATCGCACTCGATAATGTCAACACATTATTCTATTATTTAATGTAGTTGTTTTACATTGGATAGGACATTCATCCTTTAAAAACACATCTAGACTGCTCGTTGAGTACCAGTGCATTTTATCGATGATTTGAAATCATGTAAAGTAAGTATTCAGATCTGCATGTGTCCATATTATATTTAAAACGAATGCCAAAATTTTTCGTTTACACCTTCTGTGTACCACATTCTCTAACATAATTTCGATTACAGGCTGAGCAACGATAATTTCTTACACTCACGTCGTGGTTTATGTCTGTCATTCGTAATCTTACTCGTTTTCTCTGCTCTCAACTGTGAAACCGAGAGGTCTTGAACGCTACACAGAGCATGCGTAAATCTCAGATCTTCAGAGAGAGTGACTTGCCTCCTTAGTAGTCTCTATGTTCTTGATGCGGATGACAGGCCGTCAAGCACCACCTGTGAGTCACGAATGATCTCTTACTTTGAGAAGCAATAGCTCCAGGAGGTTTTCTCCTTTGTCCCATTCTGCTGACCACTTGCGTGCAAGAAACATACATGTCCAATACTTGGAAATAAATTTCCACAGACAGATATACAGAGAGATGATAGTTTTAAAAGTGTGTCAAATCTAAGCTTTCTTATTTTTTGAAGTCATTAGTGAAGCAGCTCATCTCAATTATCAATTGCAGATACAATTCGTGGACAGATATGTTGTTAAGTCTTCTGGTATGTGCCTGAATTTCGTAATGTCTGAATGCGATTTTCGAAGAGAGCGTGACACCTTCGAGCAAATAATGTGTACGCAATTGTTTGATCTAGGATGGCATCGTAGGAATATGAGGGAGAACGGAAAGTACGAGCAAGTGAGACTAAAAAGAGTTGGGTGCAGGTCTGGTCGTATCGGACAGGCTGCTACACAGCTCCAACTCTCCGACGCTATCCCTCTGCTAACCGCCACGGGGACTTTTGGCTGCTCAGTTTCCTGCCTTGCCCGGTGCATCCCTCCTTAGCTAACCTGGTCGCCCAAGACTCCTCTTGAGCGACCATATTGATGGCGATCTCAGTGCGGACGCCAGATCAACACAGAATGCTGTAAAACAGTACTCCCATCCTCAGACTATCCACTACACCCAGCCTCCAGGTCGCTGGATTACAGGAGCACGCCACCACTCCCAGCCGCCAGTGTAATCCTTTCTACCGCTACTTTACGTACAATCTGCGATGTTAACGAAATATTTTTTTATCCATACTCACAGCTTACTCGCCGATTTACCACGAAAACAAATGTGTATAGTGAACTTATACATTTCGTACTTTATGTTTCGATGTGACAGAGTACTCTGTCGCATATGACACGAACTGTTGTTACCATGGCGGTCCACGCCGCAGTTTCAATCACGAATGCAATTCCTTCCATCACTTAGACGAAGAAAAACCACTTTTGTAACCTAAGGTACCGCCCATAGCCGTTAGATGTACCCTCTATTGGTAATGGTGCGAAGGAAATATTGCACTCGATAATGTCAACACATTATTCTACTATTTAATGCAGTTGTTTTACATTGGATAGGACATTCATTGTTTAAAAACACATCTAGACAGCTCGTTGAGTACCAGTGCATTTTATCGATGATTTGAAATCATGTAAAGTAAGTATTCAGATCTGCATGTGTCCTTATTATATTTAAAACGAATGCCAAAATTTTTCGTTTACACCTTCTGTGTACCACATTCTCTAACATAATTTCGATTACAGGCTGAGCAACGATAATTTCTTACACTCTCGTCGTGGTTTATGTCTGTCATTCGTAATTTTACTCGTTTTCTCTGCTCTCAACTGTGAAACCGAGAGGTCTTGAACGCTACACAGAGCATGCGTAAATCTCAGCTCTTCAGAGAGAGTGACGTGCCTCCTTAGTAGTCTGTATGTTCTTGATGAGGATGACAGTACGTCAAGCACCACCTGTGAGTCACGAATGATCTCTTACTTTGAGAAGCAATAGCTCCAGGAGGTTTTCTCATTTGTCCCATTCTGCTGACCACTTGCGTGCAAGAAACACACATGTCCAATACTTGGAAATAAATTTCCACAGACAGATATACAGAGAGATGATAGTTTTAAAAGTGTGTCAAATCTAAGCTTTCTTATTTTTTGAAGTCATTAGTGAAGCAGCTCATCTCAATTATCAATTGCAGATACAATTCATGGAAAGATATGTTGTTAAGTCTTCTGGTATGCGCCTGAATTTCGTAATGTCTGAATGCGATTTTCGAAGAGAGCGTGACACCTTCGAGCAAATAATGTGTACGTAATTGTTTGATCTAGGATGGCATCGTAGGAATATGAGGGACAACGGAAAGTACGAGCAAGTGAGACTAAAAAGAGTTGGGTGCAGGTCTGGTCGTATCGGACAGGCTGCTACACAGCTCCAACTCTCCGACGCTATCCGTCTGCTAAGCGCCACGGGGACTTTCGGCTGCTCAGTTTCCTGCCTTGCCCGGTGCATCCCTCCTTAGCTAACGTGGTCGCCCAAGACTCCTCTTGAGCGACCAAATTTATGGCGATCTCAGTGCGGACGCCAGATCAACACAGAATGCTGTAAAACAGTACTCCCATCCTCAGACTATACAGTACACCCGGCCTCCAGGTCGCTGGATTACAGGAGCACGCCACCACTCCCAACCGCCAGTGTAATCATTTCTACCGCTACTTTACGTACAATCTGCGATGTTAACGAACTATTTTTTTCTCCATACTCACAGCTTACTCGCCGATTTACCACGAAAACAAATGTGTATAGTGAACTTATACATTTCGTACTTTATGTTTCGATGTGACAGAGTACTCTGTCGCATATGACACGAACTGTTGTTACCTTGGCGGTCCACGCCGCAGTGTCAATCAGGAATGCAATTCCTTCCATCACTTAGACGAAGAAAAACCACTTTTGTAACCTAAGGTACCGCCCATAGCCGTTAGATGTACCCTCTATTGGTAGTGGTGCGAAGAATATATCGCACTCGATAATGTCAACACATTATTCTATTATTTAATGTAGTTGTTTTACATTGGATGGGACATTCATCCTTTAAAAACACATCTAGACTGCTCGTTGAGTACCAGTGCATTTTATCTATGATTTGAAATCATGTAAAGTAATTATTCAGATCTGCATATGTCCTTATTATATTTAAAACGAATGCCAAAATTTTTCGTTTACACCTTCTGTGTACCACATTCTCTAACATAATTTCGATTACAGGCTGAGCAACTATAATTTCTTACACTCACGTCGTGGTTTATGTCTGTCATTCGTAATTTTACTCGTTTTCTCTGCTCTCAACTGTGAAACCGAGAGGTCTTGAACGCTACACAGAGCATGCGTAAATCTCAGCTCTTCAGAGAGAGTGACGTGCCTCCTTAGTAGTCTGTATGTTCTTCATGAGGATGACAGGACGTCAAGCACCACCTGTGAGTCACGAATGATCTCTTACTTTGAGAAGCAATAGCTCCAGGAGGTTTTCTCATTTGTCCCATTCTGCTGACCACTTGCGTGCAAGTAACACATATGTCCAATATTGGAAATAAATTTCCACAGACAGATATACAGATAGATGATACTTTTAAAAGTGTGTCAAATCTAAGCTTTCTTATTTTTTGAAGTCATTAGTGAAGCAGCTCATCTCAATTAACAATTGCAGATACAATTCGTGGAAAGATATGTTGTTAAGTCTTCTGGTATGTGCCTGAATTTCGTTATGGCTGAATGCGATTTTCGAAAAGAGCGTGACACCTTCAAGCAAATAATGTGTATGTAATTGTTTGATCTAGGATGGCATCGTAGGCATATGAGCGAGAACGGAAAGTACGAGCAAGTGAGACTAAAAAGAGTTGGGTGCAGGTCTGGTCGTATCGGACAGGCTGCTACACAGCTCCAACTCTCCGACGCTATCCGTCTGCTAACCGCCACGGGGACTTTCGGCTGCTCAGTTTCCTGCCTTGCCCGGTTCATCCCTCCTTAGCTAACGTGGTCGCCCAAGACTCCTCTTGAGCGACCAAATTTATGGCGATCTCAGTGCGGACGCCAGATCAACACAGAATGCTGTAAAACAGTACTCCCATCCTCAGACTATACAGTACACCCGGCCTCCAGGTCGCTGGATTACAGGAGCACGCCACCACTCCCAACCGCCAGTGTAATCATTTCTACCGCTACTTTACGTACAATCTGCGATGTTAACGAACTATTTTTTTCTCCATACTCACAGCTTACTCGCCGATTTACCACGAAAACAAATGTGTATAGTGAACTTATACATTTCGTACTTTATGTTTCGATGTGACAGAGTACTCTGTCGCATATGACACGAACTGTTGTTACGTTGGCGGTCCACGCCGCAGTGTCAATCAGGAATGCAATTCCTTCCATCACTTAGACGAAGAAAAACCACTTTTGTAACCTAAGGTACCGCCCATAGCCGTTAGATGTACCCTCTATTGGTAGTGGTGCGAAGAATATATCGCACTCGATAATGTCAACACATTATTCTATTATTTAATGTAGTTGTTTTACATTGGATGGGACATTCATCCTTTAAAAACACATCTAGACTGCTCGTTGAGTACCAGTGCATTTTATCTATGATTTGAAATCATGTAAAGTAATTATTCAGATCTGCATGTGTCCTTATTATATTTAAAACGAATGCCAAAATTTTTCGTTTACACCTTCTGTGTACCACATTCTCTAACATAATTTCGATTACAGGCTGAGCAACGATAATTTCTTACACTCACGTCGTGGTTTATGTCTGTCATTCGTAATTTTACTCGTTTTCTCTGCTCTCAACTGTGAAACCGAGAGGTCTTGAACGCTACACAGAGCATGCGTAAATCTCAGCTCTTCAGAGAGAGTGACGTGCCTCCTTAGTAGTCTCTATGTTCTTGATGAGGATGACAGGACGTCAAGCACCACCTGTGAGTCACGAATGATCTCTTACTTTGAGAAGCAATAGCTCCAGGAGGTTTTCTCATTTGTCCCATTCTGCTGACCACTTGCGTGCAAGTAACACATATGTCCAATATTGGAAATAAATTTCCACAGACAGATATACAGATAGATGATACTTTTAAAAGTGTGTCAAATCTAAGCTTTCTTATTTTTTGAAGTCATTAGTGAAGCAGCTCATCTCAATTAACAATTGCAGATACAATTCGTGGAAAGATATGTTGTTAAGTCTTCTGGTATGTGCCTGAATTTCGTAATGGCTGAATGCGATTTTCGAAAAGAGCGTGACACCTTCAAGCAAATAATGTGTATGTAATTGTTTGATCTAGGATGGCATCGTAGGAATATGAGCGAGAACGGAAAGTACGAGCAAGTGAGACTAAAAAGAGTTGGGTGCAGGTCTGGTCGTATTGGACAGGCTGCTACACAGCTCCCACTCTCCGACGCTATCCCTCTGCTAACCGCCACGGGGACGTTTGGCTGCTCAGTTTCCTGCATTGCCCGGTGCATCCCTCCTTAGCTAACCTGGTCGCCCAAGACTCCTCTTGAGCGACCATATTGATGGCGATCTCAGTGCGGACGCCAGATCAACACAGAATGCTGTGAAACAGTACTCCCATCCTCAGACTATCCACTACACCCGTCCTCCAGGTCGCTGGATTACAGGAGCACGCCACCACTCCCAGCCGCCAGTGTAATCCTTTCTACCGCTACTTTACGTACAATCTGCGATGTTAACGAACTATTTTTTTCTCCATACTCAAAGCTTACTCGCCGATTTACCACGAAAACAAATGTGTATAGTGAACTTATACATTTCGTACTTTATGTTTCGATGTGACAGAGTACTCTGTCGCATATGACACGAACTGTTGTTACCTTGGCGGTCCACGCCGCAGTTTCAATCACGAATGCAATTCCTTCCATCACTTAGACGAAGAAAAACCACTTTTGTAACCTAAGGTACCGCCCCTAGCCGTTAGATGTACCCTCTATTGGTAGTGGTGCGAAGAATATATCGCACTCGATAATGTCAACACATTATTCTATTATTTAATGCAGTTGTTTTACATTGGATTGGACATTCATCCTTTAAAAACACATCTAGACTGCTCGTTGAGTACCAGTGCATTTTATCGATGATTTGAAATCATGTAAAGTAAGTATTCAGATCTGCATGTGTCCTTATTATATTTAAAACGAATGCCAAAATTTTTCGTTTACACCTTCTGTGTACCACATTCTCTAACATAATTTCGATTACAGGCTGAGCAACGATAATTTCTTACACTCACGTCGTGGTTTATGTCTGTCATTCGTAATTTTACTCGTTTTCTCTGCTCTCAACTGTGAAACCGAGAGGTCTTGAACGCTACACAGAGCATGCGTAAATCTCAGCTCTTCAGAGAGAGTGACGTGCCTCCTTAGTAGTCTCTATGTTCTTGATGAGGATGACAGGACGTCAAGCACCACCTGTGAGTCACGAATGATCTCTTACTTTGAGAAGCAATAGCTCCAGGAGGTTTTCTCCTTTGTCCCATTCTGCTGACCACTTGCGCGCAAGAAACACACATGTCCAATACTTGGAAATAAATTTCCACAGACAGATATACAGATAGATGATACTTTTAAAAGTGTGTCAAATCTAAGCTTTCTTATTTTTGAAGTCATTAGTGAAGCAGCTCATCTCAATTAACAATTGCAGATACAATTCGTGGAAAGATATGTTGTTAAGTCTTCTGGTATGTGCCTGAATTTCGTTATGGCTGAATGCGATTTTCGAAAAGAGCGTGACACCTTCGAGCAAATAATGTGTACGTAATTGTTTGATCTAGGATGGCATCGTAGGAATATGAGCGAGAACGGAAAGTACGAGCAAGTGAGACTAAAAAGAGTTGGGTGCAGGTCTGGTCGTATCGGACAGACTGCTACACAGCTCCCACTCTCCGACGCTATCCCTCTGCTAACCGCCACGGGGACTTTTGGCTGCTCAGTTTCCTGCCTTGCCCGGTGCATCGCTCCTTAGCTAACCTGGTCGCCCAAAACTCCTCTTGAGCGACCATATTGATTGCGATCTCAGTGCGGACGCCGGATCAACACAGGATGCTGCGAAACAGTACTCCCATCCTCAGACTATCCACTACACCCGGCCTCCAGGTCGCTGGATTACAGGAGCACGCCACCACTCCCAGCCGCCAGTGTAATCCTTTCTACCGCTACTTTACGTACAATCTGCGATGTTAACGAACTATTTTTTTCTCCATACTCACAGCTTACTCGCCGATTTACCACGAAAACAAATGTGTATAGTGAACTTATACATTTCGTACTTTATGTTTCGATGTGACAGAGTACTCTGTCGCATATGACCTGAACTGTTGTTAGCTAGGCGGTCCACGCCGCAGTTTCAATCACGAATGCAATTCCTTCCATCACTTAGACGAAGAAAAACCACTTTTGTAACCTAAGGTACCGCCCCTAGCCGTTAGATGTACCCTCTATTGGTAGTGGTGCGAAGAATATATCGCACTCGATAATGTCAACACATTATTCTATTATTTAATGCAGTTGTTTTACATTGGATGGGACATTCATCCTTTAAAATCACATCTAGACTGCTCGTTGAGTACCAGTGCATTTTATCGATGATTTGAAATCATGTAAAGTAAGTATTCAGATCTGCATGTGTCCTTATTATTTTTAAAACGAATGCCAAAATTTTTCGTGTACACCTTCTGTGTACCACATTCTCTAACATAATTTCGATTACAGGCTGAGCAACGATAATTTCTTACACTCACGTCGTGGTTTATGTCTGTCATTCGTAATTTTACTCGTTTTCTCTGCTCTCAACTGTGAAACCGAGAGGTCTTGAACGCTACACAGAGCATGCGTAAATCTCAGCTCTTCAGAGAGAGTGACGTGCCTCCTTAGTAGTCTCTATGTTCTTGATGAGGATGACAGGACGTCAAGCACCACCTGTGAGTCACGAATGATCTCTTACTTTGAGAAGCAATAGCTCCAGGAGGTTTTCTCCTTTGTCCCATTCTGCTGACCACTTGCGCGCAAGAAACACACATGTCCAATACTTGGAAATAAATTTCCACAGACAGATATACAGATAGATGATACTTTTAAAAGTGTGTCAAATCTAAGCTTTCTTATTTTTGAAGTCATTAGTGAAGCAGCTCATCTCAATTAACAATTGCAGATACAATTCGCGGAAAGATATGTTGTTAAGTCTTCTGGTATGTGCCTGAATTTCGTAATGGCTGAATGCGATTTTCGAAAAGAGCGTGACACCTTCGAGCAAATAATGTGTACGTAATTGTTTGATCTAGGATGGCATCGTAGGAATATGAGCGAGAACGGAAAGTACGAGCAAGTGAGACTAAAAAGAGTTGGGTGCAGGTCTGGTCGTATCGGACAGACTGCTACACAGCTCCCACTCTCCGACGCTATCCGTCTGCTAACCGCCACGGGGACTTTTGGCTGCTCAGTTTCCTGCCTTGCCCGGTGCATCGCTCCTTAGCTAACCTGGTCGCCCAAGACTCCTCTTGAGCGACCATATTGATTGCGATCTCAGTGCGGACGCCGGATCAACACAGGATGCTGCGAAACAGTACTCCCATCCTCAGACTATCCACTACACCCGGCCTCCAGGTCGCTGGATTACAGGAGCACGCCACCACTCCCAGCCGCCAGTGTAATCATTTCTACCGCTACTTTACGTACAATCTGCGATGTTAACGAACTATTTTTTTCTCCATACTCACAGCTTACTCGCCGATTTACCACGAAAACAAATGTGTATAGTGAACTTATACATTTCGTACTTTATGTTTCGATGTGACAGAGTACTCTGTCGCATATGACCTGAACTGTTGTTAGCTAGGCGGTCCACGCCGCAGTTTCAATCACGAATGCAATTCCTTCCATCACTTAGACGAAGAAAAACCACTTTTGTAACCTAAGGTACCGCCCCTAGCCGTTAGATGTACCCTCTATTGGTAGTGGTGCGAAGAATATATCGCACTCGATAATGTCAACACATTATTCTATTATTTAATGCAGTTGTTTTACATTGGATGGGACATTCATCCTTTAAAAACACATCTAGACTGCTCGTTGAGTACCAGTGCATTTTATCGATGATTTGAAATCATGTAAAGTAAGTATTCAGATCTGCATGTGTCCTTATTATTTTTAAAACGAATGCCAAAATTTTTCGTGTACACCTTCTGTGTACCACATTCTCTAACATAATTTCGATTACAGGCTGAGCAACGATAATTTCTTACACTCACGTCGTGGTTTATGTCTGTCATTCGTAATTTTACTCGTTTTCTCTGCTCTCAACTGTGAAACCGAGAGGTCTTGAACGCTACACAGAGCATGCGTAAATCTCAGCTCTTCAGAGAGAGTGACGTGCCTCCTTAGTAGTCTCTATGTTCTTGATGAGGATGACAGGACGTCAAGCACCACCTGTGAGTCACGAATGATCTCTTACTTTGAGAAGCAATAGCTCCAGGAGGTTTTCTCCTTTGTCCCATTCTGCTGACCACTTGCGCGCAAGAAACACACATGTCCAATACTTGGAAATAAATTTCCACAGACAGATATACAGATAGATGATACTTTTAAAAGTGTGTCAAATCTAAGCTTTCTTATTTTTTGAAGTCATTAGTGAAGCAGCTCATCTCAATTAACAATTGCAGATACAATTCGTGGAAAGATATGTTGTTAAGTCTTCTGGTATGTGCCTGAATTTCGTAATGGCTGAATGCGATTTTCGAAAAGAGCGTGACACCTTCAAGCAAATAATGTGTACGTAATTGTTTGATCTAGGATGGCATCGTAGGAATATGAGGGAGAACGGAAAGTACGAGCAAGTGAGACTAAAAAGAGTTGGGTGCAGGTCTGGTCGTATCGGACAGGCTGCTACACAGCTCCCACTCTCTTATTCTGGCTTTAGCCGTCGCCGCGGTCGGACGTGCTTGTTGTTTACTCCGCGTACGTTAGCGCTATCGCCGGTGTTTGGTGTTTACGTGAAGTTAGCTGTACATTTTCGCTGTTATTTTTTGAGTGGTGTCTCTGATAAGTGTTTTTATAGTGCTTTCGTCCGTTCCACGTCTCGTGCTTCGCCGCAATTTCGGTTGTTGCCGGAATTTCGTCGGAACCGACGACCATGTCTGACACCGTCAGGAAGAATACTTTAGTCTTCTCGTTCGAGAAAGAAACACGGCCGGTCCAACCCACTGCGCTGGAAATCCACGATTGGCTGACTGAGGTAATCGGTATAACTTCTGACTCTGTTCATACCACGCAATTAGATGCTGAAAAATACTGTGTTTTTGTTAAATTTCTGAACTCAGTGACAGTCGATAAGTTGCTTGCAAAATGGGGTAATTCCGTCGAATTTGTTCATCGAGACGGTTCAAAAAGTAATGTCTCTGTACGAAAAGCTGATATCATGTACACCAATGTCAGGATTTTGAATGTTCCAATTGAAATTGATAATCAGTTGATCAAGGACGCTCTATCTAAATATGGCGAAGTTAAATCTATCTATAACGAAAGATGGTCGAAGCTATACAAGATACAGTGTTTTAATGGCATTAGATCCGTTGAAATGGAGGTGAAAGCCAACATTCCGTCCCATATATCCGTTGCAGGCCATAAAGCACATGTTGTGTATTCTGGTCAGGAGCGCACGTGCAATATTTGCAATGAGACAGGTCATTTCCGACAAGATTGTCCGCGCCGTGTTTTTGTTCTTCGGAACAATCTAACACAGCGTCAAAAACTGACCCTCAGCGATGTCTTACCAAATAGCACTTCCCTTCTTTCGGTTAACGACAGTGGTGCATGTACTTCTGCAGTGCCCGCCATAACTACTACGGAGTTCCCTCCCCTGAGCGTCATTACATCACACCCTTCTGTTCCCGATTGCGATCTCCAGAATAAGAAGCGACCGTTGGAAACGACCGATGACGGCTCGGACGGCGAGTCCGCCCGTAATTCGCCTTCCACCCGCAAGCAGAAGCAGTGTAATGCGGATGTGCTCGAGGAAACAAACAGTACATGTATTGACGTGACGACAGCCGCTGAGGCAACCCGGCCGCTGTCGGCGGCTGAACAGGTACAAACGGTCCACGGAGGGGACGCAGTAACGATTGTCGCGGAGACGGAAGAGGCGCACTCCGAAGCACAAGAGGTGACGGAGCGGAACCCAACTCAAGAACTTACAGACCCACAAACCGCCGACTCAGTCAGTGCTCTGGAGCTAGTGACGGAAGAACAAGGAAATGGCACTCGTAAAAAGGACGCTGTTGAGGCAGCTTCGGTCACAACGGTGGTAAAGATAGACAATCCGAATGACGGCGCGTTGAACCAAGATGTCCGAAGACGCCGACTCAAACCGCATCCTAATCTCAAAGCTTCCCGTAACCAAAGCAAACAACAACCAGCACAAGAGGAAGCGACGGCCAAGAACGTCTTGTATGAAATCATCACGGAAAGACCTAAGGAGGTACCTTCAAGTGACATTAGTGATGCAAAGCCCCTCGGTAAAACTAAAACCCGAGATGTTCGGAATCCTGCACCAAAATGAGGCTGTAAGATGAAAAAAAAAAAAGGATTTTGTTGAACCAGTTTCATTTCTAATTGTACTACTGTCTTAGTCATATTTCAGAGGAACCAGATGAAGTGTTTACCGAGCTTCAAATACTGACTATTCTTTTAGATGTTTGTTTACGCGGAGTCGTTTCTCCCTTCTAGAAGCTGCACATCTCTTTTTTTTTTATTAATATTTTGTTATCTTTTTAATCACTTATTTACTTTTTATGCGAACTAAATGTCCCAGGCATATACAATTACGACTATCAATATTAACAGGATTACATCCGTGACTAAAGTTACAGCGCTCAAGGATTATTTATATGAGTCAGGGACGGACATTGCTTTCCTACAGGAAGTAGTGCTGACTAATCTTACAGTGCCTGGATATTTGGCGATTTTAAATGTCTCACTTGACACCAACGTCGGTACAGCAATTTTAGTCAGGGAGGGGATTCCTGTCTCGGATATCGAGAGGTTGGACTCCGGCAGAGCGATAGGTATAAAAGTCTTTGGTTCTACCCTTATCAATCTGTATGCCCCTTCTGGCACATCCAATAGAATGGAAAGAGCACAGTTCTATAAAGAAGAACTCATTTATTTATTACGGAAAAACCCAAAAGATCTTATAATAGGCGGTGATTTTAATTGTGTGATAAATAAGAAAGACCAGGTTCCGAATTTTAATAACTGCATTGAACTGAAGCGTTTCGTCACTGTTTTACAGCTTAAAGATGCTTGGGAAATAATGTATCCCACATTTGTGGCATTTACATTCCTAGGTCCTCACTCACGTAGCAGGATCGACAGACTCTACATATCGCAAAGTCTAGTTAGCTCCTTCATTAAAGCAGAGACGATTCCAGTTTACTTTTCTGATCATAGCTCCGTGCTAGCTTCCATCAACCTTACTGCGCAACCCACTCGCCGTTTTAGAAGTTCATGGCACCTTAATACGTCACTGATGCAGGACGACGGATTAGACGAAAGTTTGACAGAAGCGTGGGCATTGTGCCTCCGCTCTGCAGATAGACACGTCTCAGTACTAGACTGGTGGTGCAACAGGGCAAAGCCTAAACTGAGAAAAGTTCTCATCCAGTATAGTGTACAACGATCGAAAGACTTGAAAAATTCCATAGAATTTTATTATACCATGCTGCGAAATTTATATGAGCAGGCGAACACTTCCAACGTCCGTCTGGCAGATATCAAGCAAACTAAGGCCAAATTGCTCAGTCTTAAAAGACAGCAGATGGAGGGTCTGAAATTAAAATCCAAGGCTAAGACAGTCGTGGAGGATGAACATGCTTCCTTGTACCATCTACTGAAGCACGAAAGAAACAGGAGACGCACCTTCATTGATGGACTTCAGTCTGAAACTGGCGAGACACTCACGACTCAGAGAGACATCGTCAATGCAGTGCACAAATATTACGAAGACCTATACACTGCCAACCCGGTATGTGAAGAGTCCTTCGATGAGTTCCTTAGTTACATAGCTCCACAGGTCTCGGACGAGGAAAACGAAGACCTTCTCGTTGAGTGTACTAACGAAGATATCCACAGAATCATCTGCAAATCTCCTCTGAGGAAATCGCCGGGACCGGATGGTTTGCCTGTTGAATTTTATAAACGATACTGGCCACTGATTGGTGACATGTTTACCCGAATGACGAACGAGGTGCTTCAGGGAAAGCATTTACCTGCTGTTTTTAAAGAGAGCACAATAGTACTAATCCCAAAAAATGCTGCAAAAAGAAACCTCAACAACTTTCGTCCTATCTCCCTGTTAAACTCCGATTATAAAATCATCGGCAGAATTTTAAACAACAGACTCTCACAGTTGGCCAAAAAGATAGTAAGTCCATACCAGTCCTGTGTGCCTACCAAGAGCATTTTCAAAAGCATAGCTGAATATAGAGATATAATTGCAATCACTGCTGTGACCACCATAAAATGTGCTATCATGTTTATTGACTTCCAGAAAGCATTTGATCGTGTGGATCATAGATTCCTTAGTGCCACACTGAACAAAATAGGTTTTAATGAGCGAGTCGTAAGTGTGATCAGAAATGTTGCAACAGGCATCAGCGCTTGTATATCAGTTAACTGCCAGAGGACAAAGCAGATTCAGATCAGGCGCGGCGTTCCTCAAGGAAGCCCCCTCTCCATGTTCCTATTCGTGCTTTCATTAGAACCTTTCCTCCGCAGTGTTCATGCCACTCTAACTGGCATCACATTATCTGGTCACCGAACAGTCATAAACGCCTATGCCGATGATGTCGGAGTCGTCCTGCGAAATCCCGACGACATTTTGAAATTGGAAACGCTAATTAAAAAGTACTGTAGAGTCTCCGGAGCAGGTGTCAACGCAAACAAAAGCAAACTCCTATACCTGCGGGGTTTTCAACATACCACCTTAGCCTGGGCCACAATGGTCACCCAATGCAAAGCACTAGGAATAACACTGACACCTTGTCCGTTAAAAATGGCAGCTATCAATTGGAGAAATACGTCGGGACAACTTCTTGGAACAACAAGAGAAAACCTCCACCGTAACATGAACCAAGTTCAGAGGGTGATTTTCATTAACCACTGCATTCTCTCCAGGAGTTACTTTATAGCACAGATCTTCCCACTACCGAAAATGATTGGAAAAAAGATAATGTCTACCATTGCCAGCTATCTTTGGAGAGGGGATATATTCAGAGTCGACGCAAGAACTGCGACCTTAGATCCCAGGAATGGAGGTTTGGGGTTAGTTGACATCAGAAATAAGGCGTCTGCGCTTTTTATAAAAAGGACCGCCACTATCCTTAGCGACCACGCTGATAGCATTACAACTAAATTATTTGAAGTTGTCAGGCCTGCCAGTTTACAGGCGCCGGTGAATGTGCAAACAATAAATAACCGGCTCCAGTACGTTCGTGTATATTTTGTGGAATTCAGCTATCTCGGCGGTGTCATCATCAACTCACGACGGATCACGGCCCGCGATATTCTGTGCCATCGAAAGAAAATGGAGGGGAGAAACAAATTGGAAAGTAAATACCCACACACTGATTGGGACGCCATATGGAAAAATATTAATATGCGTGGTCTACCATCGGACGTCAAGTCAGCGTGGTATAAAACAGTGAATGAGACCGTAAGCACCAATGAAAGGTTACATGCAATCGGCGTTAGCGACACGAACCTATGTCTCAAATGTAAATTGATCGACACGTTAGTGCACAGATTCACGTGCGGTGGCAATCTACAACTCTGTAATTGGATTAGGGAACAACTGGCTTTTCTTACGAGATCTTCGGTGGAAAATTTTCCCCCTGTTACATTCCTCAGGCCTCAGACTTGCTATTTTCCAGCAGCAAAAAACAACTCGGTCCATTGGTTAATGGGACACTATGTGAATTACGTAATTAATCACCTGGGAAATGACAATTCCACTGATTTTTACATGTACTTGAAGTGTGCTTTTTATACCGCCCTGAAATATAAAGACCACAAGAAAAACTACGGCAATATGCTTAAAATTGTATTCGAGCGACTGGGCATTGGTTGACAAGCCAACGAGATAAACAAAAATCGTTTATTTAAGCGAAACGACGCTTAAACAAAAACAATTGGGGAGAAGTACAATTTTACAGTTTCATATTACAATCACTTATCCTCTGCTGGCAAAGAAGGCTATTTTGTTTATTGCACAGAAGAACCGAAGCCGAAAGCCAGTATCGCAGGGTTAAAGATAAATTGTTTTCTTATACATTCATTTTATGACTGAGAAGGAAGTCTCATTTGTTTCCATGGAAGGGAACATACTTTATTATTATTATTATTAATCTCAAGAAGGAAAGGAGGCTATGGAATTAGTGCCTTAACATAAAATTCCTTCTTCACATTCCATGAAGATTTTTCTTTTACAATAAAAAAATAACAAACAAACAAAAATAATAATAATAACAATAAAAAAACTAAACAGAAATTAAAAAAAAATAATATACAGGTTCAGGGTCCACTACTTCCTACAACTTTATTATATATTACAAAGAAGTATGCTAGGTTGCCGAGAAGCAGTGGATGAGAGAAGAAAAAAAAAAAAAAAGAAAAAAAAAAAAAGAAAAAAAAAGCACTAAAGCTATAACCTTCAATCTCTATTGCCTCGGCATGACATAAATTTTTTGTTTCAAATGAAGCATCTTTTGGTTCAGGATTTCGAAGGCAAAACAGCATATATCTACGTATCCACAAGATGTAAAATTTCTTATTGAAAACTATGATAAAGACACGCCTCAGCAACAGGACTGGGTGGAGACATCGCGGCCAGGCCTCGAGATTTTGACCCCTGCCCGCTTTGCCTCCGCCTGCCTCATGCTGCCAAGTTCCTTACAAAAAAAAAAAAAAAAAAAAAAAGTGGTGGCGTCTTTGCCAAAAAAAAAAAAGTGGCTAGGATACCTGGCTTTCACCCAGGAGGCCCGGGTATGAAAAAAAAAAAAAAAAAAAAAAGGGGTATGATTCCTGCTTTGGGTGCAGGAGGTCATAAAATTAAAATATAAAAAAAAAAAAAAAAAAAACTATATCTAGATTGAGCCTTTGCATTTCCCTTTTCAGGTTTTCTAGTTTCCCTGGCACGTTCAAGCTTCTGACATTCCACGCCCCGACTCGCAGAACATTATCCAAAAAAAAAAAAAAAAAAACTCTCCGACGCTATCCCTCTGCTAACCGCCACGGGGACTTTTGGCTGCTCAGTTTCCTGCTTTGCCCGGTGCATCGCTCCTTAGCTAACCTGGTCGCCCAAGACTCCTCTTGAGCGACCATATTGATGGCGATCTCAGTGCGGACGCCAGATCAACACAGAATGCTGTGAAACAGTAGTCCCATCCTCAGACTATCCACTACACCCGGTCTCCAGGTCGCTGGATTACACGAGCACGCCACCACTCCCAGCCGCCAGTGTAATCCTTTCTACCGCTACTTTACGTACAATCTGCGATGTTAACCAACTATTTTTTTCTCCATACTCACAGCTTACTCGCCGATTTACCACGAAAACAAATGTGTATAGTGAACTTATACATTTCGTACTTTATGTTTCGATGTGACAGAGTACTCTGTCGCATATGACACGAACTGTTGTTACCTTGGCGGTCCACGCCGCAGTTTCAATCACGAATGCAATTCCTTCCATCACTTAGACGAAGAAAAACCACTTTTGTAACCTAAGGTACCACCCCTAGCCGTTAGATGTACCCTCTATTGGTAGTGGTGCGAAGAATATATCGCACTCGATAATGTCAACACATTATTCTATTATTTAATGCAGTTGTTTTACATTGGATGGGACATTCATCCTTTAAAAACACATCTAGACTGCTCGTTGAGTACCAGTGCATTTTATCGATGATTTGAAATCATGTAAAGTAAGTATTCAGATCTGCATGTGTCCTTATTATATTTAAAACGAATGCCAAAATTTTTCGTGTACACCTTCTGTGTACCACATTCTCTAACATAATTTCGATTACAGGCTGAGCAACGATAATTTCTTACACTCACGTCGTGGTTTATGTCTGTCATTCGTAATTTTACTCGTTTTCTCTGCTCTCAACTGTGAAACCGAGAGGTCTTGAACGCTACACAGAGCATGCGTAAATCTCAGCTCTTCAGAGAGAGTGACGTGCCTCCTTAGTAGTCTCTATGTTCTTGATGAGGATGACAGGACGTCAAGCACCACCTGTGAGTCACGAATGATCTCTTACTTTGAGAAGCAATAGCTCCAGGAGGTTTTCTCATTTGTCCCATTCTGCTGACCACTTGCGTGCAAGTAACACATATGTCCAATATTGGAAATAAATTTCCACAGACAGATATACAGATAGATGATACTTTTAAAAGTGTGTCAAATCTAAGCTTTCTTATTTTTTGAAGTCATTAGTGAAGCAGCTCATCTCAATTAACAATTGCAGATACAATTCGTGGAAAGATATGTTGTTAAGTCTTCTGGTATGTGCCTGAATTTCGTAATGGCTGAATGCGATTTTCGAAAAGAGCGTGACACCTTCAAGCAAATAATGTGTATGTAATTGTTTGATCTAGGATGGCATCGTAGGAATATGAGCGAGAACGGAAAGTACGAGCAAGTGAGACTAAAAAGAGTTGGGTGCAGGTCTGGTCGTATCGGACAGGCTGCTACACAGCTCCCACTCTCCGACGCTATCCCTCTGCTAACCGCCACGGGGACTTTCGGCTGCTCAGTTTCCTGCCTTGCCCGGTGCATCCCTCCTTAGCTAACCTGGTAGCCCAAGACTCCTCTTGAACGACCATATTGATGGCGATCTCAGTGCGGACGCCAGATCAACACAGAATGCTGTGAAACAGTAGTCCCATCCTCAGACTATCCACTACACCCGTCCTCCAGGTCGCTGGATTACAGGAGCACGCCACCACTCCCAGCCGCCAGTGTAATCCTTTCTACCGCTACTTTACGTACAATCTGCGATGTTAACGAACTATTTTTTTCTCCATACTCAAAGCTTACTCGCCGATTTACCACGAAAACAAATGTGTATAGTGAACTTATACATTTCGTACTTTATGTTTCGATG
The DNA here is from genome assembly GCF_023897955.1 of Schistocerca gregaria. NCBI lineage: Eukaryota > Metazoa > Arthropoda > Insecta > Orthoptera > Acrididae > Schistocerca > Schistocerca gregaria. The sequence goes on from NC_064921.1 coordinate 217,807,417, forward strand.
TGACAGAGTACTCTGTCGCATATGACACGAACTGTTGTTACCTTGGCGGTCCACGCCGCAGTTTCAATCACGAATGCAATTCCTTCCATCACTTAGACGAAGAAAAACCACTTTTGTAACCTAAGGTACCGCCCCTAGCCGTTAGATGTACCCTCTATTGGTAGTGGTGCGAAGAATATATCGCACTCGATAATGTCAACACATTATTCTATTATTTAATGCAGTTGTTTTACATTGGATTGGACATTCATCCTTTAAAAACACATCTAGACTGCTCGTTGAGTACCAGTGCATTTTATCGATGATTTGAAATCATGTAAAGTAAGTATTCAGATCTGCATGTGTCCTTATTATATTTAAAACGAATGCCAAAATTTTTCGTTTCCACCTTCTGTGTACCACATTCTCTAACATAATTTCGATTACAGGCTGAGCAACGATAATTTCTTACACTCACGTCGTGGTTTATGTCTGTCATTCGTAATTTTACTCGTTTTCTCTGCTCTCAACTGTGAAACCGAGAGGTCTTGAACGCTACACAGAGCATGCGTAAATCTCAGCTCTTCAGAGAGAGTGACGTGCCTCCTTAGTAGTCTCTATGTTCTTGATGAGGATGACAGGACGTCAAGCACCACCTGTGAGTCACGAATGATCTCTTACTTTGAGAAGCAATAACTCCAGGAGGTTTTCTCCTTTGTCCCATTCTGCTGACCACTTGCGCGCAAGAAACACACATGTCCAATACTTGGAAATAAATTTCCACAGACAGATATACAGATAGATGATACTTTTAAAAGTGTGTCAAATCTAAGCTTTCTTATTTTTTGAAGTCATTAGTGAAGCAGCTCATCTCAATTAACAATTGCAGATACAATTCGCGGAAAGATATGTTGTTAAGTCTTCTGGTATGTGCCTGAATTTCGTAATGGCTGAATGCGATTTTCGAAAAGAGCGTGACACCTTCGAGCAAATAATGTGTACGTAATTGTTTGATCTAGGATGGCATCGTAGGAATATGAGCGAGAACGGAAAGTACGAGCAAGTGAGACTAAAAAGAGTTGGGTGCAGGTCTGGTCGTATCGGACAGGCTGCTACACAGCTCCCACTCTCCGACGCTATCCCTCTGCTAACCGCCACGGGGACTTTTGGCTGCTCAGTTTCCTGCCTTGCCCGGTGCATCGCTCCTTAGCTAACCTGGTCGCCCAAGACTCCTCTTGAGCGACCATATTGATTGCGATCTCAGTGCGGACGCCGGATCAACACAGGATGCTGCGAAACAGTACTCCCATCCTCAGACTATCCACTACACCCGGCCTCCAGGTCGCTGGATTACAGGAGCACGCCACCACTCCCAGCCGCCAGTGTAATCATTTCTACCGCTACTATACGTACAATCTGCGATGTTAACGAACTATTTTTTTCTCCATACTCACAGCTTACTCGCCGATTTACCACGAAAACAAATGTGTATAGTGAACTTATACATTTCGTACTTTATGTTTCGATGTGACAGAGTACTCTGTCGCATATGACCTGAACTGTTGTTAGCTAGGCGGTCCACGCCGCAGTTTCAATCACGAATGCAATTCCTTCCATCACTTAGACGAAGAAAAACCACTTTTGTAACCTAAGGTACCGCCCCTAGCCGTTAGATGTACCCTCTATTGGTAGTGGTGCGAAGAATATATTGCACTCGATAATGTCAACACATTATTCTATTATTTAATGCAGTTGTTTTACATTGGATGGGACATTCATCCTTTAAAAACACATCTAGACTGCTCGTTGAGTACCAGTGCATTTTATCGATGATTTGAAATCATGTAAAGTAAGTATTCAGATCTGCATGTGTCCTTATTATTTTTAAAACGAATGCCAAAATTTTTCGTGTACACCTTCTGTGTACCACATTCTCTAACATAATTTCGATTACAGGCTGAGCAACGATAATTTCTTACACTCACGTCGTGGTTTATGTCTGTCATTCGTAATTTTACTCGTTTTCTCTGCTCTCAACTGTGAAACCGAGAGGTCTTGAACGCTACACAGAGCATGCGTAAATCTCAGCTCTTCAGAGAGAGTGACGTGCCTCCTTAGTAGTCTCTATGTTCTTGATGAGGATGACAGGACGTCAAGCACCACCTGTGAGTCACGAATGATCTCTTACTTTGAGAAGCAATAGCTCCAGGAGGTTTTCTCCTTTGTCCCATTCTGCTGACCACTTGCGCGCAAGAAACACACATGTCCAATACTTGGAAATAAATTTCCACAGACAGATATACAGATAGATGATACTTTTAAAAGTGTGTCAAATCTAAGCTTTCTTATTTTTTGAAGTCATTAGTGAAGCAGCTCATCTCAATTAACAATTGCAGATACAATTCGTGGAAAGATATGTTGTTAAGTCTTCTGGTATGTGCCTGAATTTCGTAATGGCTGAATGCGATTTTCGAAAAGAGCGTGACACCTTCAAGCAAATAATGTGTATGTAATTGTTTGATCTAGGATGGCATCGTAGGAATATGAGCGAGAACGGAAAGTACGAGCAAGTGAGACTAAAAAGAGTTGGGTGCAGGTCTGGTCGTATCGGACAGGCTGCTACACAGCTCCCACTCTCCGACGCTATCCTTCTGCTAACCGCCACGGGGACTTTTGGCTGCTCAGTTTCCTGCCTTGCCCGGTGCATCCCTCCTTAGCTAACCTGGTCGCCCAAGACTCCTCTTGAACGACCATATTGATGGCGATCTCAGTGCGGACGCCAGATCAACACAGAATGCTGTGAAACAGTAGTCCCATCCTCAGACTATCCACTACACCCGGCCTCCAGGTCGCTGGATTACAGGAGCACGCCACCACTCCCAGCCGCCAGTGTAATCCTTTCTACCGCTACTTTACGTACAATCTGCGATGTTAACGAACTATTTTTTTCTCCATACTCACAGCTTACTCGCCGATTTACCACGAAAACAAATGTGTATAGTGAACTTATACATTTCGTACTTTATGTTTCGATGTGACAGAGTACTCTGTCGCATATGACACGAACTGTTGTTACCTTGGCGGTCCACGCCGCAGTTTCAATCACGAATGCAATTCCTTCCATCACTTAGACGAAGAAAAACCACTTTTGTAACCTAAGGTACCACCCCTAGCCGTTAGATGTACCCTCTATTGGTAGTGCTGCGAAGAATATATCGCACTCGATAATGTCAACACATTATTCTATTATTTAATGCAGTTGTTTTACATTGGATGGGACATTCATCCTTTAAAAACACATCTAGACTGCTCGTTGAGTACCAGTGCATTTTATCGATGATTTGAAATCATGTAAAGTAAGTATTCAGATCTGCATGTGTCCTTATTATATTTAAAACGAATGCCAAAATTTTTCGTGTACACCTTCTGTGTACCACATTCTCTAACATAATTTCGATTACAGGCTGAGCAACGATAATTTCTTACACTCACGTCGTGGTTTATGTCTGTCATTCGTAATTTTACTCGTTTTCTCTGCTCTCAACTGTGAAACCGAGAGGTCTTGAACGCTACACAGAGCATGCGTAAATCTCAGCTCTTCAGAGAGAGTGACGTGCCTCCTTAGTAGTCTCTATGTTCTTGATGAGGATGACAGGACGTCAAGCACCACCTGTGAGTCACGAATGATCTCTTACTTTGAGAAGCAATAGCTCCAGGAGGTTTTCTCATTTGTCCCATTCTGCTGACCACTTGCGTGCAAGTAACACATATGTCCAATATTGGAAATAAATTTCCACAGAGAGATATACAGATAGATGATACTTTTAAAAGTGTGTCAAATCTAAGCTTTCTTATTTTTTGAAGTCATGAGTGAAGCAGCTCATCTCAATTAACAATTGCAGATACAATTCGTGGAAAGATATGTTGTTAAGTCTTCTGGTATGTGCCTGAATTTCGTAATGGCTGAATGCGATTTTCGAAAAGAGCGTGACACCTTCAAGCAAATAATGTGTACGTAATTGTTTGATCTAGGATGGCATCGTAGGAATATGAGCGAGAACGGAAAGTACGAGCAAGTGAGACTAAAAAGAGTTGGGTGCAGGTCTGGTCGTATCGGACAGGCTGCTACACAGCTCCCACTCTCCGACGCTATCCCTCTGCTAACCGCCACGGGGACTTTTGGCTGCTCAGTTTCCTGCCTTGCCCGGTGCATCCCTCCTTAGCTAACCTGGTCGCCCAAGACTCCTCTTGAGCGACCATATTGATTGCGATCTCAGTGCGGACGCCAGATCAACACAGAATGCTGTGAAACAGTACTCCCATCCTCAGACTATCCACTACACCCGTCCTCCAGGTCGCTGGATTACAGGAGCACGCCACCACTCCCAGCCGCCAGTGTAATCCTTTCTACCGCTACTTTACGTACAATCTGCGATGTTAACCAACTATTTTTTTCTCCATACTCAAAGCTTACTCGCCGATTTACCACGAAAACAAATGTGTATAGTGAACTTATACATTTCGTACTTTATGTTTCGATGTGACAGAGTACTCTGTCGCATATGACACGAACTGTTGTTACCTTGGCGGTCCACGCCGCAGTTTCAATCACGAATGCAATTCCTTCCATCACTTAGACGAAGAAAAAAAACTTTTGTAACCTAAGGTACCACCCCTAGCCGTTAGATGTACCCTCTATTGGTAGTGGTGCGAAGAATATATGGCACTCGATAATGTCAACACATTATTCTATTATTTAATGCAGTTGTTTTACATTGGATGGGACATTCATCCTTTAAAAACACATCTAGACTGCTCGTTGAGTACCAGTGCATTTTATCGATGATTTGAAATCATGTAAAGTAAGTATTCAGATCTGCATGTGTCCTTATTATATTTAAAACGAATGCCAAAATTTTTCGTGTACACCTTCTGTGTACCACATTCTCTAACATAATTTCGATTACAGGCTGAGCAACGATAATTTCTTACACTCACGTCGTGGTTTATGTCTGTCATTCGTAATTTTACTCGTTTTCTCTGCTCTCAACTGTGAAACCGAGAGGTCTTGAACGCTACACAGAGCATGCGTAAATCTCAGCTCTTCAGAGAGAGTGACGTGCCTCCTTAGTAGTCTCTATGTTCTTGATGAGGATGACAGGACGTCAAGCACCACCTGTGAGTCACGAATGATCTCTTACTTTGAGAAGCAATAGCTCCAGGAGGTTTTCTCCTTTGTCCCATTCTGCTGACCACTTGCGCGCAAGAAACACACATGTCCAATACTTGGAAATAAATTTCCACAGACAGATATACAGATAGATGATACTTTTAAAAGTGTGTCAAATCTAAGCTTTCTTATTTTTTGAAGTCATTAGTGAAGCAGCTCATCTCAATTAACAATTGCAGATACAATTCGTGGAAAGATATGTTGTTAAGTCTTCTGGTATGTGCCTGAATTTCGTAATGGCTGAATGCGATTTTCGAAAAGAGCGTGACACCTTCAAGCAAATAATGTGTATGTAATTGTTTGATCTAGGATGGCATCGTAGGAATATGAGCGAGAACGGAAAGTACGAGCAAGTGAGACTAAAAAGAGTTGGGTGCAGGTCTGGTCGTATCGGACACGCTGCTACACAGCTCCCACTCTCCGCCGCTATCCTTCTGCTAACCGCCACGGGGACTTTTGGCTGCTCAGTTTCCTGCCTTGCCCGGTGCATCCCTCCTTAGCTAACCTGGTCGCCCAAGACTCCTCTTGAACGACCATATTGATGGCGATCTCAGTGCGGACGCCAGATCAACACAGAATGCTGTGAAACAGTAGTCCCATCCTCAGACTATCCACTACACCCGGCCTCCAGGTCGCTGGATTACAGGAGCACGCCACCACTCCCAGCCGCCAGTGTAATCCTTTCTACCGCTACTTTACGTACAATCTGCGATGTTAACCAACTATTTTTTTCTCCATACTCACAGCTTACTCGCCGATTTACCACGAAAACAAATGTGTATAGTGAACTTATACATTTCGTACTTTATGTTTCGATGTGACAGAGTACTCTGTCGCATATGACACGAACTGTTGTTACCTTGGCGGTCCACGCCGCAGTTTCAATCACGAATGCAATTCCTTCCATCACTTAGACGAAGAAAAACCACTTTTGTAACCTAAGGTACCACCCCTAGCCGTTAGATGTACCCTCTATTGGTAGTGGTGCGAAGAATATATCGCACTCGATAATGTCAACACATTATTCTATTATTTAATGCAGTTGTTTTACATTGGATGGGACATTCATCCTTTAAAAACACATCTAGACTGCTCGTTGAGTACCAGTGCATTTTATCGATGATTTGAAATCATGTAAAGTAAGTATTCAGATCTGCATGTGTCCTTATTATATTTAAAACGAATGCCAAAATTTTTCGTGTACACCTTCTGTGTACCACATTCTCTAACATAATTTCGATTACAGGCTGAGCAACGATAATTTCTTACACTCACGTCGTGGTTTATGTCTGTCATTCGTAATTTTACTCGTTTTCTCTGCTCTCAACTGTGAAACCGAGAGGTCTTGAACGCTACACAGAGCATGCGTAAATCTCAGCTCTTCAGAGAGAGTGACGTGCCTCCTTAGTAGTCTCTATGTTCTTGATGAGGATGACAGGACGTCAAGCACCACCTGTGAGTCACGAATGATCTCTTACTTTGAGAAGCAATAGCTCCAGGAGGTTTTCTCATTTGTCCCATTCTGCTGACCACTTGCGTGCAAGTAACACATATGTCCAATATTGGAAATAAATTTCCACAGACAGATATACAGATAGATGATACTTTTAAAAGTGTGTCAAATCTAAGCTTTCTTATTTTTTGAAGTCATGAGTGAAGCAGCTCATCTCAATTAACAATTGCAGATACAATTCGTGGAAAGATATGTTGTTAAGTCTTCTGGTATGTGCCTGAATTTCGTAATGGCTGAATGCGATTTTCGAAAAGAGCGTGACACCTTCAAGCAAATAATGTGTACGTAATTGTTTGATCTAGGATGGCATCGTAGGAATATGAGCGAGAACGGAAAGTACGAGCAAGTGAGACTAAAAAGAGTTGGGTGCAGGTCTGGTCGTATCGGACAGGCTGCTACACAGCTCCCACTCTCCGACGCTATCCCTCTGCTAACCGCCACGGGGACTTTTGGCTGCTCAGTTTCCTGCCTTGCCCGGTGCATCCCTCCTTAGCTAACCTGGTCGCCCAAGACTCCTCTTGAGCGACCATATTGATTGCGATCTCAGTGCGGACGCCAGATCAACACAGAATGCTGTGAAACAGTACTCCCATCCTCAGACTATCCACTACACCCGTCCTCCAGGTCGCTGGATTACAGGAGCACGCCACCACTCCCAGCCGCCAGTGTAATCCTTTCTACCGCTACTTTACGTACAATCTGCGATGTTAACCAACTATTTTTTTCTCCATACTCAAAGCTTACTCGCCGATTTACCACGAAAACAAATGTGTATAGTGAACTTATACATTTCGTACTTTATGTTTCGATGTGACAGAGTACTCTGTCGCATATGACACGAACTGTTGTTACCTTGGCGGTCCACGCCGCAGTTTCAATCACGAATGCAATTCCTTCCATCACTTAGACGAAGAAAAAAAACTTTTGTAACCTAAGGTACCACCCCTAGCCGTTAGATGTACCCTCTATTGGTAGTGGTGCGAAGAATATATGGCACTCGATAATGTCAACACATTATTCTATTATTTAATGCAGTTGTTTTACATTGGATGGGACATTCATCCTTTAAAAACACATCTAGACTGCTCGTTGAGTACCAGTGCATTTTATCGATGATTTGAAATCATGTAAAGTAAGTATTCAGATCTGCATGTGTCCTTATTATATTTAAAACGAATGCCAAAATTTTTCGTGTACACCTTCTGTGTACCACATTCTCTAACATAATTTCGATTACAGGCTGAGCAACGATAATTTCTTACACTCACGTCGTGGTTTATGTCTGTCATTCGTAATTTTACTCGTTTTCTCTGCTCTCAACTGTGAAACCGAGAGGTCTTGAACGCTACACAGAGCATGCGTAAATCTCAGCTCTTCAGAGAGAGTGACGTGCCTCCTTAGTAGTCTCTATGTTCTTGATGAGGATGACAGGACGTCAAGCACCACCTGTGAGTCACGAATGATCTCTTACTTTGAGAAGCAATAGCTCCAGGAGGTTTTCTCCTTTGTCCCATTCTGCTGACCACTTGCGCGCAAGAAACACACATGTCCAATACTTGGAAATAAATTTCCACAGACAGATATACAGATAGATGATACTTTTAAAAGTGTGTCAAATCTAAGCCTTCTTATTTTTTGAAGTCATTAGTGAAGCAGCTCATCTCAATTAACAATTGCAGATACAATTCGTGGAAAGATATGTTGTTAAGTCTTCTGGTATGTGCCTGAATTTCGTAATGGCTGAATGCGATTTTCGAAAAGAGGGTGACACCTTCAAGCAAATAATGTGTATGTAATTGTTTGATCTAGGATGGCATCGTAGGAATATGAGCGAGAACGGAAAGTACGAGCAAGTGAGACTAAAAAGAGTTGGGTGCAGGTCTGGTCGTATCGGACAGGCTGCTACACAGCTCCCACTCTCCGACGCTATCCTTCTGCTAACCGCCACGGGGACTTTTGGCTGCTCAGTTTCCTGCCTTGCCCGGTGCATCCCTCCTTAGCTAACCTGGTCGCCCAAGACTCCTCTTGAACGACCATATTGATGGCGATCTCAGTGCGGACGCCAGATCAACACAGAATGCTGTGAAACAGTAGTCCCATCCTCAGACTATCCACTACACCCGGCCTCCAGGTCGCTGGATTACAGGAGCACGCCACCACTCCCAGCCGCCAGTGTAATCCTTTCTACCGCTACTTTACGTACAATCTGCGATGTTAACCAACTATTTTTTTCTCCATACTCACAGCTTACTCGCCGATTTACCACGAAAACAAATGTGTATAGTGAACTTATACATTTCGTACTTTATGTTTCGATGTGACAGAGTACTCTGTCGCATATGACACGAACTGTTGTTACCTTGGCGGTCCACGCCGCAGTTTCAATCACGAATGCAATTCCTTCCATCACTTAGACGAAGAAAAACCACTTTTGTAACCTAAGGTACCACCCCTAGCCGTTAGATGTACCCTCTATTGGTAGTGGTGCGAAGAATATATCGCACTCGATAATGTCAACACATTATTCTATTATTTAATGCAGTTGTTTTACATTGGATGGGACATTCATCCTTTAAAAACACATCTAGACTGCTCGTTGAGTACCAGTGCATTTTATCGATGATTTGAAATCATGTAAAGTAAGTATTCAGATCTGCATGTGTCCTTATTATATTTAAAACGAATGCCAAAATTTTTCGTGTACACCTTCTGTGTACCACATTCTCTAACATAATTTCGATTACAGGCTGAGCAACGATAATTTCTTACACTCACGTCGTGGTTTATGTCTGTCATTCGTAATTTTACTCGTTTTCTCTGCTCTCAACTGTGAAACCGAGAGGTCTTGAACGCTACACAGAGCATGCGTAAATCTCAGCTCTTCAGAGAGAGTGACGTGCCTCCTTAGTAGTCTCTATGTTCTTGATGAGGATGACAGGACGTCAAGCACCACCTGTGAGTCACGAATGATCTCTTACTTTGAGAAGCAATAGCTCCAGGAGGTTTTCTCCTTTGTCCCATTCTGCTGACCACTTGCGTGCAAGTAACACATATGTCCAATATTGGAAATAAATTTCCACAGACAGATATACAGAAGATGATACTTTTAAAAGTGTGTCAAATCTAAGCTTTCTTATTTTTTGAAGTCATTAGTGAAGCAGCTCATCTCAATTAACAATTGCAGATACAATTCGTGGAAAGATATGTTGTTAAGTCTTCTGGTATGTGCCTGAATTTCGTAATGGCTGAATGCGATTTTCGAAAAGACCGTGACACCTTCAAGCAAATAATGTGTATGTAATTGTTTGATCTAGGATGGCATCGTAGGAATATGAGCGAGAACGGAAAGTACGAGCAAGTGAGACTAAAAAGAGTTGGGTGCAGGTCTGGTCGTATCGGACAGGCTGCTACACAGCTCCCACACTCCGACGCTATCCCTCTGCTAACCGCCACGGGGACGTTTGGCTGCTCAGTTTCCTGCCTTGCCCGGTTCATCCCTCCTTAGCTAACCTGGTCGCCCAAGACTCCTCTTGAGCGACCATATTGATGGCGATCTCAGTGCGGACGCCAGATCAACACAGAATGCTGTGAAACAGTAGTCCCATCCTCAGACTATCCACTACACCCGGCCTCCAGGTCGCTGGATTACAGGAGCACGCCACCACTCCCAGCCGCCAGTGTAATCCTTTCTACCGCTACTTTACGTACAATCTGCGATGTTAACGAACTATTTTTTTCTCCATACTCAAAGCTTACTCGCCGATTTACCACGAAAACAAATGTGTATAGTGAACTTATACATTTCGTAGTTTATGTTTCGATGTGACAGAGTACTCTGTCGCATATGACACGAACTGTTGTTACCTTGGCGGTCCACGCCGCAGTTTCAATCACGAATGCAATTCCTTCCATCACTTAGACGAAGAAAAACCACTTTTGTAACCTAAGGTACCACCCCTAGCCGTTAGATGTACCCTCTATTGGTAGTGGTGCGAAGAATATATCGCACTCGATAATGTCAACACATTATTCTATTATTTAATGCAGTTGTTTTACATTGGATGGGACATTCATCCTTTAAAAACACATCTAGACTGCTCGTTGAGTACCAGTGCATTTTATCGATGATTTGAAATCATGTAAAGTAAGTATTCAGATCTGCATGTGTCCTTATTATATTTAAAACGAATGCCAAAATTTTTCGTGTACACCTTCTGTGTACCACATTCTCTAACATAATTTCGATTACAGGCTGAGCAACGATAATTTCTTACACTCACGTCGTGGTTTATGTCTGTCATTCGTAATTTTACTCGTTTTCTCTGCTCTCAACTGTGAAACCGAGAGGTCTTGAACGCTACACAGAGCATGCGTAAATCTCAGCTCTTCAGAGAGAGTGACGTGCCTCCTTAGTAGTCTCTATGTTCTTGATGAGGATGACAGGACGTCAAGCACCACCTGTGAGTCACGAATGATCTCTTACTTTGAGAAGCAATAGCTCCAGGAGGTTTTCTCCTTTGTCCCATTCTGCTGACCACTTGCGCGCAAGAAACACACATGTCCAATACTTGGAAATAAATGTCCACAGACAGATATACAGATAGATGATACTTTTAAAAGTGTGTCAAATCTAAGCTTTCTTATTTTTTGAAGTCATTAGTGAAGCAGCTCATCTCAATTAACAATTGCAGATACAATTCGTGGAAAGATATGTTGTTAAGTCTTCTGGTATGTGCCTGAATTTCGTAATGGCTGAATGCGATTTTCGAAAAGAGCGTGACACCTTCAAGCAAATAATGTGTATGTAATTGTTTGATCTAGGATGGCATCGTAGGAATATGAGCGAGAACGGAAAGTACGAGCAAGTGAGACTAAAAAGAGTTGGGTGCAGGTCTGGTCGTATCGGACAGGCTGCTACACAGCTCCCACTCTCCGACGCTATCCCTCTGCTAACCGCCACGGGGACTTTCGGCTGCTCAGTTTCCTGCCTTGCCCGGTGCATCCCTCCTTAGCTAACCTGGTCGCCCAAGACTCCTCTTGAGCGACCATATTGATGGCGATCTCAGTGCGGACGCCAGATCAACACAGAATGCTGTGAAACAGTAGTCCCATCCTCAGACTATCCACTACACCCGGCCTCCAGGTCGCTGGATTACAGGAGCACGCCACCACTCCCAGCCGCCAGTGTAATCCTTTCTACCGCTACTTTACGTACAATCTGCGATGTTAACCAACTATTTTTTTCTCCATACTCACAGCTTACTCGCCGATTTACCACGAAAACAAATGTGTATAGTGAACTTATACATTTCGTACTTTATGTTTCGATGTGACAGAGTACTCTGTCGCATATGACACGAACTGTTGTTACCTTGGCGGTCCACGCCGCAGTTTCAATCACGAATGCAATTCCTTCCATCACTTAGACGAAGAAAAACCACTTTTGTAACCTAACGTACCACCCCTAGCCGTTAGATGTACCCTCTATTGGTAGTGGTGCGAAGAATATATGGCACTCGATAATGTCAACACATTATTCTATTATTTAATGCAGTTGTTTTACATTGGATGGGACATTCATCCTTTAAAAACACATCTAGACTGCTCGTTGAGTACCAGTGCATTTTATCGATGATTTGAAATCATGTAAAGTAAGTATTCAGATCTGCATGTGTCCTTATTATATTTAAAACGAATGCCAAAATTTTTCGTGTACACCTTCTGTGTACCACATTCTCTAACATAATTTCGATTACAGGCTGAGCAACGATAATTTCTTACACTCACGTCGTGGTTTATGTCTGTCATTCGTAATTTTACTCGTTTTCTCTGCTCTCAACTGTGAAACCGAGAGGTCTTGAACGCTACACAGAGCATGCGTAAATCTCAGCTCTTCAGAGAGAGTGACGTGCCTCCTTAGTAGTCTCTATGTTCTTGATGAGGATGACAGGACGTCAAGCACCACCTGTGAGTCACGAATGATCTCTTACTTTGAGAAGCAATAGCTCCAGGAGGTTTTCTCCTTTGTCCCATTCTGCTGACCACTTGCGCACAAGAAACACACATGTCCAATACTTGGAAATAAATTTCCACAGACAGATATACAGATAGATGATACTTTTAAAAGTGTGTCAAATCTAAGCTTTCTTATTTTTTGAAGTCATTAGTGAAGCAGCTCATCTCAATTAACAATTGCAGATACAATTCGTGGAAAGATATGTTGTTAAGTCTTCTGGTATGTGCCTGAATTTCGTAATGGCTGAATGCGATTTTCGAAAAGAGCGTGACACCTTCAAGCAAATAATGTGTATGTAATTGTTTGATCTAGGATGGCATCGTAGGAATATGAGCGAGAACGGAAAGTACGAGCAAGTGAGACTAAAAAGAGTTGGGTGCAGGTCTGGTCGTATCGGACAGGCTGCTACACAGCTCCCACTCTCCGACGCTATCCCTCTGCTAACCGCCACGGGGACTTTTGGCTGCTCAGTTTCCTGCCTTGCCCGGTGCATCGCTCCTTAGCTAACCTGGTCGCCCAAGACTCCTCTTGAACGACCATATTGATGGCGATCTCAGTGCGGACGCCAGATCAACACAGAATGCTGTGAAACAGTACTCCCATCCTCAGACTATCCACTACACCCGGCCTCCAGGTCGCTGGATTACAGGAGCACGCCACCACTCCCAGCCGCCAGTGTAATCCTTTCTACCGCTACTTTACGTACAATCTGCGATGTTAACCAACTATTTTTTTCTCCATACTCACAGCTTACTCGCCGATTTACCACGAAAACAAATGTGTATAGTGAACTTATACATTTCGTACTTTATGTTTCGATGTGACAGAGTACTCTGTCGCATATGACACGAACTGTTGTTACCTTGGCGGTCCACGCCGCAGTTTCAATCACGAATGCAATTCCTTCCATCACTTAGACGAAGAAAAACCACTTTTGTAACCTAAGGTACCACCCCTAGCCGTTAGATGTACCCTCTATTGGTAGTGGTGCGAAGAATATATCGCACTCGATAATGTCAACAGATTATTCTATTATTTAATGCAGTTGTTTTACATTGGATGGGACATTCATCCTTTAAAAACACATCTAGACTGCTCGTTGAGTACCAGTGCATTTTATCGATGATTTGAAATCATGTAAAGTAAGTATTCAGATCTGCATGTGTCCTTATTATATTTAAAACGAATGCCAAAATTTTTCGTGTACACCTTCTGTGTACCACATTCTCTAACATAATTTCGATTACAGGCTGAGCAACGATAATTTCTTACACTCACGTCGTGGTTTATGTCTGTCATTCGTAATTTTACTCGTTTTCTCTGCTCTCAACTGTGAAACCGAGAGGTCTTGAACGCTACACAGAGCATGCGTAAATCTCAGCTCTTCAGAGAGAGTGACGTGCCTCCTTAGTAGTCTCTATGTTCTTGATGAGGATGAAAGGACGTCAAGCACCACCTGTGAGTCACGAATGATCTCTTACATTGAGAAGCAATAGCTCCAGGAGGTTTTCTCATTTGTCCCATTCTGCTGACCACTTGCGTGCAAGTAACACATATGTCCAATATTGGAAATAAATTTCCACAGACAGATATACAGATAGATGATACTTTTAAAAGTGTGTCAAATCTAAGCTTTCTTATTTTTTGAAGTCATTAGTGAAGCAGCTCATCTCAATTAACAATTGCAGATACAATTCGTGGAAAGGTATGTTGTTAAGTCTTCTGGTATGTGCCTGAATTTCGTAATGGCTGAATGCGATTTTCGAAAAGAGCGTGACACCTTCAAGCAAATAATGTGTACGTAATTGTTTGATCTAGGATGGCATCGTAGGAATATGAGCGAGAACGGAAAGTACGAGCAAGTGAGACTAAAAATAGTTGGGTGCAGGTCTGGTCGTATCGGACAGGCTGCTACACAGCTCCCACTCTCCGACGCTATCCCTCTGCTAACCGCCACGGGGACTTTTGGCTGCTCAGTTTACTGCCTTGCCCGGTGCATCCCTCCTTAGCTAACCTGGTCGCCCAAGACTCCTCTTGAGCGACCATATTGATGGCGATCTCAGTGCGGACGCCAGATCAACACAGAATGCTGTGAAACAGTACTCCCATCCTCAGACTATCCACTACACCCGTCCTCCAGGTCGCTGGATTACAGGAGCACGCCACCACTCCCAGCCGCCAGTGTAATCCTTTCTACCGCTACTTTACGTACAATCTGCGATGTTAACGAACTATTTTTTTCTCCATACTCAAAGCTTACTCGCCGATTTACCACGAAAACAAATGTGTATAGTGAACTTATACATTTCGTACTTTATGTTTCGATGTGACAGAGTACTCTGTCGCATATGACACGAACTGTTGTTACCTTGGCGGTCCACGCCGCACTTTCAATCACGAATGCAATTCCTTCCATCACTTAGACGAAGAAAAACCACTTTTGTAACCTAAGGTACCGCCCCTAGCCGTTAGATGTACCCTCTATTGGTAGTGGTGCGAAGAATATATCGCACTCGATAATGTCAACACATTATTCTATTATTTAATGCAGTTGTTTTACATTGGATTGGACATTCATCCTTTAAAAACACATCTAGACTGCTCGTTGAGTACCAGTGCATTTTATCGATGATTTGAAATCATGTAAAGTAAGTATTCAGATCTGCATGTGTCCTTATTATATTTAAAACGAATGCCAAAATTTTTCGTTTACACCTTCTGTGTACCACATTCTCTAACATAATTTCGATTACAGGCTGAGCAACGATAATTTCTTACACTCACGTCGTGGTTTATGTCTGTCATTCGTAATTTTACTCGTTTTCTCTGCTCTCAACTGTGAAACCGAGAGGTCTTGAACGCTACACAGAGCATGCGTAAATCTCAGCTCTTCAGAGAGAGTGACGTGCCTCCTTAGTAGTCTCTATGTTCTTGATGAGGATGACAGGACGTCAAGCACCACCTGTGAGTCACGAATGATCTCTTACTTTGAGAAGCAATAGCTCCAGGAGGTTTTCTCCTTTGTCCCATTCTGCTGACCACTTGCGCGCAAGAAACACACATGTCCAATACTTGGAAATAAATTTCCATAGACAGATATACAGATAGATGATACTTTTAAAAGTGTGTCAAATCTAAGCTTTCTTAATTTTTGAAGTCATTAGTGAAGCAGCTCATCTCAATTAACAATTGCAGATACAATTCGTGGAAAGATATGTTGTTAAGTCTTCTGGTATGTGCCTGAATTTCGTAATGGCTGAATGCGATTTTCGAAAAGAGCGTGACACCTTCAAGCAAATAATGTGTACGTAATTGTTTGATCTAGGATGGCATCGTAGGAATATGAGCGAGAACGGAAAGTACGAGCAAGTGAGACTAAAAAGAGTTGGGTGCAGGTCTGGTCGTATCGGACAGGCTGCTACACAGCTCCCACTCTCCGACGGTATCCCTCTGCTAACCGCCACGGGGACTTTTGGCTGCTCGGTTTCCTGCCTTGCCCGGTGCATCCCTCCTCAGCTAACCTGGTCGCCCAAGACTCCTCTTGAGCGACCATATTGATGGCGATCTCAGTGCGGACGCCAGATCAACACAGAATGCTGTGAAACAGTAGTCCCATCCTCAGACTATCCACTACACCCGGCCTCCAGGTCGCTGGATTACAGGAGCACGCCACCACTCCCAGCCGCCAGTGTAATCCTTTCTACCGCTACTTTACGTACAATCTGCGATGTTAACCAACTATTTTTTTCTCCATACTCACAGCTTACTCGCCGATTTACCACGAAAACAAATGTGTATAGTGAACTTATACATTTCGTACTTTATGTTTCGATGTGACAGAGTACTCTGTCGCATATGACACGAACTGTTGTTACCTTGGCGGTCCACGCCGCAGTTTCAATCACGAATGCAATTCCTTCCATCACTTAGACGAAGAAAAACCACTTTTGTAACCTAAGGTACCACCCCTAGCCGTTAGATGTACCCTCTATTGGTAGTGGTGCGAAGAATATATCGCACTCGATAATGTCAACAGATTATTCTATTATTTAATGCAGTTGTTTTACATTGGATGGGACATTCATCCTTTAAAAACACATCTAGACTGCTCGTTGAGTACCAGTGCATTTTATCGATGATTTGAAATCATGTAAAGTAAGTATTCAGATCTGCATGTGTCCTTATTATATTTAAAACGAATGCCAAAATTTTTCGTGTACACCTTCTGTGTACCACATTCTCTAACATAATTTCGATTACAGGCTGAGCAACGATAATTTCTTACACTCACGTCGTGGTTTATGTCTGTCATTCGTAATTTTACTCGTTTTCTCTGCTCTCAACTGTGAAACCGAGAGGTCTTGAACGCTACACAGAGCATGCGTAAATCTCAGCTCTTCAGAGAGAGTGACGTGCCTCCTTAGTAGTCTCTATGTTCTTGATGAGGATGAAAGGACGTCAAGCACCACCTGTGAGTCACGAATGATCTCTTACATTGAGAAGCAATAGCTCCAGGAGGTTTTCTCATTTGTCCCATTCTGCTGACCACTTGCGTGCAAGTAACACATATGTCCAATATTGGAAATAAATTTCCACAGACAGATATACAGATAGATGATACTTTTAAAAGTGTGTCAAATCTAAGCTTTCTTATTTTTTGAAGTCATTAGTGAAGCAGCTCATCTCAATTAACAATTGCAGATACAATTCGTGGAAAGGTATGTTGTTAAGTCTTCTGGTATGTGCCTGAATTTCGTAATGGCTGAATGCGATTTTCGAAAAGAGCGTGACACCTTCAAGCAAATAATGTGTACGTAATTGTTTGATCTAGGATGGCATCGTAGGAATATGAGCGAGAACGGAAAGTACGAGCAAGTGAGACTAAAAATAGTTGGGTGCAGGTCTGGTCGTATCGGACAGGCTGCTACACAGCTCCCACTCTCCGACGCTATCCCTCTGCTAACCGCCACGGGGACTTTTGGCTGCTCAGTTTACTGCCTTGCCCGGTGCATCCCTCCTTAGCTAACCTGGTCGCCCAAGACTCCTCTTGAGCGACCATATTGATGGCGATCTCAGTGCGGACGCCAGATCAACACAGAATGCTGTGAAACAGTACTCCCATCCTCAGACTATCCACTACACCCGTCCTCCAGGTCGCTGGATTACAGGAGCACGCCACCACTCCCAGCCGCCAGTGTAATCCTTTCTACCGCTACTTTACGTACAATCTGCGATGTTAACGAACTATTTTTTTCTCCATACTCAAAGCTTACTCGCCGATTTACCACGAAAACAAATGTGTATAGTGGATTTATACATTTCGTACTTTATGTTTCGATGTGACAGAGTACTCTGTCGCATATGACACGAACTGTTGTTACCTTGGCGGTCCACGCCGCACTTTCAATCACGAATGCAATTCCTTCCATCACTTAGACGAAGAAAAACCACTTTTGTAACCTAAGGTACCGCCCCTAGCCGTTAGATGTACCCTCTATTGGTAGTGGTGCGAAGAATATATCGCACTCGATAATGTCAACACATTATTCTATTATTTAATGCAGTTGTTTTACATTGGATTGGACATTCATCCTTTAAAAACACATCTAGACTGCTCGTTGAGTACCAGTGCATTTTATCGATGATTTGAAATCATGTAAAGTAAGTATTCAGATCTGCATGTGTCCTTATTATATTTAAAACGAATGCCAAAATTTTTCGTTTACACCTTCTGTGTACCACATTCTCTAACATAATTTCGATTACAGGCTGAGCAACGATAATTTCTTACACTCACGTCGTGGTTTATGTCTGTCATTCGTAATTTTACTCGTTTTCTCTGCTCTCAACTGTGAAACCGAGAGGTCTTGAACGCTACACAGAGCATGCGTAAATCTCAGCTCTTCAGAGAGAGTGACGTGCCTCCTTAGTAGTCTCTATGTTCTTGATGAGGATGACAGGACGTCAAGCACCACCTGTGAGTCACGAATGATCTCTTACTTTGAGAAGCAATAGCTCCAGGAGGTTTTCTCCTTTGTCCCATTCTGCTGACCACTTGCGCGCAAGAAACACACATGTCCAATACTTGGAAATAAATTTCCATAGACAGATATACAGATAGATGATACTTTTAAAAGTGTGTCAAATCTAAGCTTTCTTAATTTTTGAAGTCATTAGTGAAGCAGCTCATCTCAATTAACAATTGCAGATACAATTCGTGGAAAGATATGTTGTTAAGTCTTCTGGTATGTGCCTGAATTTCGTAATGGCTGAATGCGATTTTCGAAAAGAGCGTGACACCTTCAAGCAAATAATGTGTACGTAATTGTTTGATCTAGGATGGCATCGTAGGAATATGAGCGAGAACGGAAAGTACGAGCAAGTGAGACTAAAAAGAGTTGGGTGCAGGTCTGGTCGTATCGGACAGGCTGCTACACAGCTCCCACTCTCCGACGGTATCCCTCTGCTAACCGCCACGGGGACTTTTGGCTGCTCGGTTTCCTGCCTTGCCCGGTGCATCCCTCCTCAGCTAACCTGGTCGCCCAAGACTCCTCTTGAGCGACCATATTGATGGCGATCTCAGTGCGGACGCCAGATCAACACAGAATGCTGTGAAACAGTAGTCCCATCCTCAGACTATCCACTACACCCGGCCTCCAGGTCGCTGGATTACAGGAGCACGCCACCACTCCCAGCCGCCAGTGTAATCCTTTCTACCGCTACTTTACGTACAATCTGCGATGTTAACCAACTATTTTTTTCTCCATACTCACAGCTTACTCGCCGATTTACCACGAAAACAAATGTGTATAGTGAACTTATACATTTCGTACTTTATGTTTCGATGTGACAGAGTACTCTGTCGCATATGACACGAACTGTTGTTACCTTGGCGGTCTACGCCGCAGTTTCAATCACGAATGCAATTCCTTCCATCACTTAGACGAAGAAAAACCACTTTTGTAACCTAAGGTACCACCCCTAGCCGTTAGATGTACCCTCTATTGGTAGTGGTGCGAAGAATATATCGCACTCGATAATGTCAACACATTATTCTATTATTTAATGCAGTTGTTTTACATTGGATGGGACATTCATCCTTTAAAAACACACCTAGACTGCTCGTTGAGTACCAGTGCATTTTATCGATGATTTGAAATCATGTAAAGTAAGTATTCAGATCTGCATGTGTCCTTATTATATTTAAAACGAATGCCAAAATTTTTCGTTTACACCTTCTGTGTACCACATTCTCTAACATAATTTCGATTACAGGCTGAGCAACGATAATTTCTTACACTCACGTCGTGGTTTATGTCTGTCATTCGTAATTTTACTCGTTTTCTCTGCTCTCAACTGTGAAACCGAGAGGTCTTGAACGCTACACAGAGCATGCGTAAATCTCAGCTCTTCAGAGAGAGTGACGTGCCTCCTTAGTAGTCTCTATGTTCTTGATGAGGATGACAGGACGTCAAGCACCACCTGTGAGTCACGAATGATCTCTTACTTTGAGAAGCAATAGCTCCAGGAGGTTTTCTCCTTTGTCCCATTCTGCTGACCACTTGCGCGCAAGAAACACACATGTCCAATACTTGGAAATAAATTTCCACAGACAGATATACAGATAGATGATACTTTTAAAAGTGTGTCAAATCTAAGCTTTCTTATTTTTTGAAGTCATTAGTGAAGCAGCTCATCTCAATTAACAATTGCAGATACAATTCGTGGAAAGATATGTTGTTAAGTCTTCTGGTATGTGCCTGAATTTCGTAATGGCTGAATCCGATTTTCGAAAAGAGCGTGACACCTTCAAGCAAATAATGTGTACGTAATTGTTTGATCTAGGATGGCATCGTAGGAATATGAGCGAGAACGGAAAGTACGAGCAAGTGAGACTAAAAAGAGTTGGGTGCAGGTCTGGTCGTATCGGACAGGCTGCTACACAGCTCCCACTCTCCGACACTATCCCTCTGCTAACCGCCACGGGGACTTTTGGCTGCTCAGTTTCCTGCCTTGCCCGGTGCATCCCTCCTTAGCTAACCTGGTCGCCCAAGACTCCTCTTGAGCGACCATATTGATGGCGATCTCAGTGCGGACGCCAGATCAACACAGAATGCTGTGAAACAGTACTCCCATCCTCAGACTATCCACTACACCCGTCCTCCAGGTCGCTGGATTACAGGAGCACGCCACCACTCCCAGCAGCCAATGTAATCCTTTCTACCGCTACTTTACGTACAATCTGCGATGTTAACCAACTATTTTTTTCTCCATACTCACAGCTTACTCTCCGATTTACCACGAAAACAAATGTGTATAGTGAACTTATACATTTCATACTTTATGTTTCGATGTGACAGAGTACTCTGTCGCATATGACACGAACTGTTGTTACCTTGGCGGTCCACGCCGCAGTTTCAATCACGAATGCAATTCCTTCCATCACTTAGACGAAGAAAAACCACTTTTGTAACCTAAGGTACCACCCCTAGCCGTTAGATGTACCCTCTATTGGTAGTGGTGCGAAGAATATATCGCACTCGATAATGTCAACACATTATTCTATTATTTAATGCAGTTGTTTTACATTGGATGGGACATTCATCCTTTAAAAACACATCTAGACTGCTCGTTGAGTACCAGTGCATTTTATCGATGATTTGAAATCATGTAAAGTAAGTATTCAGATCTGCATGTGTCCTTATTATATTTAAAACGAATGCCAAAATTTTTCGTTTACACCTTCTGTGTACCACATTCTCTAACATAATTTCGATTACAGGCTGAGCAACGATAATTTCTTACACTCACGTCGTGGTTTATATCTGTCATTCGTAATTTTACTCGTTTTCTCTGCTCTCAACTGTGAAACCGAGAGGTCTTGAACGCTACACAGAGCATGCGTAAATCTCAGCTCTTCAGAGAGAGTGACGTGCCTCCTTAGTAGTCTCTATGTTCTTGATGAGGATGACAGGACGTCAAGCACCACCTGTGAGTCACGAATGATCTCTTACTTTGAGAAGCAATAGCTCCAGGAGGTTTTCTCCTTTGTCCCATTCTGCTGACCACTTGCGCGCAAGAAACACACATGTCCAATACTTGGAAATAAATTTCCACAGACAGATATACAGATAAATGATACTTTTAAAAGTGTGTCAAATCTAAGCTATCTTATTTTTTGAAGTCATTAGTGAAGCAGCTCATCTCAATTAACAATTGCAGATACAATTCGTGGAAAGATATGTTGTTAAGTCTTCTGGTATGTGCCTGAATTTCGTAATGGCTGAATGCGATTTTCGAAAAGAGCGTGACACCTTCAAGCAAATAATGTGTACGTAATTGTTTGATCTAGGATGGCATCGTAGGAATATGAGCGAGAACGGAAAGTACGAGCAAGTGAGACTAAAAAGAGTTGGGTGCAGGTCTGGTCGTATCGGACAGGCTGCTACACAGCTCCCACTCTCCGACGCTATCCCTCTGCTAACCGCCACGGGGACTTTTGGCTGCTCAGTTTCCTGCCTTGCCCGGTGCATAGCTCCTTAGCTAACCTGGTCGCCCAAGACTCCTCTTGAGCGACCATATCGATGGCGATCTCAGTGCGGACGCCAGATCAACACAGAATGCTGTGAAACAGTAGTCCCATCCTCAGACTATCCACTACACCCGGCCTCCAGGTCGCTGGATTACAGGAGCACGCCACCACTCCCAGCCGCCAGTGTAATCCTTTCTACCGCTACTTTACGTACAATCTGCGATGTTAACCAACTATTTTTTTCTCCATACTCACAGCTTACTCGCCGATTTACCACGAAAACAAATGTGTATAGTGAACTTATACATTTCGTACTTTATGTTTCGATGTGACAGAGTACTCTGTCGCATATGACACGAACTGTTGTTACCTTGGCGGTCCACGCCGCAGTTTCAATCACGAATGCAATTCCTTCCATCACTTAGACGAAGAAAAACCACTTTTGTAACCTAAGGTACCACCCCTAGCCGTTAGATGTACCCTCTATTGGTAGTGGTGCGAAGAATATATCGCACTCGATAATGTCAACACATTATTCTATTATTTAATGCAGTTGTTTTACATTGGATGGGACATTCATCCTTTAAAAACGCACCTAGACTGCTCGTTGAGTACCAGTGCATTTTATCGATGATTTGAAATCATGTAAAGTAAGTATTCAGATCTGCATGTGTCCTTATTATATTTAAAACGAATGCCAAAATTTTTCGTTTACACCTTCTGTGTACCACATTCTCTAACATAATTTCGATTACAGGCTGAGCAACGATAATTTCTTACACTCACGTCGTGGTTTATGTCTGTCATTCGTAATTTTACTCGTTTTCTCTGCTCTCAACTGTGAAACCGAGAGGTCTTGAACGCTACACAGAGCATGCGTAAATCTCAGCTCTTCAGAGAGAGTGACGTGCCTCCTTAGTAGTCTCTATGTTCTTGATGAGGATGACAGGACGTCAAGCACCACCTGTGAGTCACGAATGATCTCTTACTTTGAGAAGCAATAGCTCCAGGAGGTTTTCTCCTTTGTCCCATTCTGCTGACCACTTGCGCGCAAGAAACACACATGTCCAATACTTGGAAATAAATTTCCACAGACAGATATACAGATAGATGATACTTTTAAAAGTGTGTCAAATCTAAGCTTTCTTATTTTTTGAAGTCATTAGTGAAGCAGCTCATCTCAATTAACAATTGCAGATACAATTCGTGGAAAGATATGTTGTTAAGTCTTCTGGTATGTGCCTGAATTTCGTAATGGCTGAATCCGATTTTCGAAAAGAGCGTGACACCTTCAAGCAAATAATGTGTACGTAATTGTTTGATCTAGGATGGCATCGTAGGAATATGAGCGAGAACGGAAAGTACGAGCAAGTGAGACTAAAAAGAGTTGGGTGCAGGTCTGGTCGTATCGGACAGGCTGCTACACAGCTCCCACTCTCCGACACTATCCCTCTGCTAACCGCCACGGGGACTTTTGGCTGCTCAGTTTCCTGCCTTGCCCGGTGCATCCCTCCTTAGCTAACCTGGTCGCCCAAGACTCCTCTTGAGCGACCATATCGATGGCGATCTCAGTGCGGACGCCAGATCAACACAGAATGCTGTGAAACAGTAGTCCCATCCTCAGACTATCCACTACACCCGGCCTCCAGGTCGCTGGATTACAGGAGCACGCCACCACTCCCAGCCGCCAGTGTAATCCTTTCTACCGCTACTTTACGTACAATCTGCGATGTTAACCAACTATTTTTTTCTCCATACTCACAGCTTACTCGCCGATTTACCACGAAAACAAATGTGTATAGTGAACTTATACATTTCGTACTTTATGTTTCGATGTGACAGAGTACTCTGTCGCATATGACACGAACTGTTGTTACCTTGGCGGTCCACGCCGCAGTTTCAATCACGAATGCAATTCCTTCCATCACTTAGACGAAGAAAAACCACTTTTGTAACCTAAGGTACCACCCCTAGCCGTTAGATGTACCCTCTATTGGTAGTGGTGCGAAGAATATATCGCACTCGATAATGTCAACACATTATTCTATTATTTAATGCAGTTGTTTTACATTGGATGGGACATTCATCCTTTAAAAACACACCTAGACTGCTCGTTGAGTACCAGTGCATTTTATCGATGATTTGAAATCATGTAAAGTAAGTATTCAGATCTGCATGTGTCCTTATTATATTTAAAACGAATGCCAAAATTTTTCGTTTACACCTTCTGTGTACCACATTCTCTAACATAATTTCGATTACAGGCTGAGCAACGATAATTTCTTACACTCACGTCGTGGTTTATGTCTGTCATTCGTAATTTTACTCGTTTTCTCTGCTCTCAACTGTGAAACCGAGAGGTCTTGAACGCTACACAGAGCATGCGTAAATCTCAGCTCTTCAGAGAGAGTGACGTGCCTCCTTAGTAGTCTCTATGTTCTTGATGAGGATGACAGGACGTCAAGCACCACCTGTGAGTCACGAATGATCTCTTACTTTGAGAAGCAATAGCTCCAGGAGGTTTTCTCCTTTGTCCCATTCTGCTGACCACTTGCGCGCAAGAAACACACATGTCCAATACTTGGAAATAAATTTCCACAGACAGATATACAGATAGATGATACTTTTAAAAGTGTGTCAAATCTAAGCTTTCTTATTTTTTGAAGTCATTAGTGAAGCAGCTCATCTCAATTAACAATTGCAGATACAATTCGTGGAAAGATATGTTGTTAAGTCTTCTGGTATGTGCCTGAATTTCGTAATGGCTGAATCCGATTTTCGAAAAGAGCGTGACACCTTCAAGCAAATAATGTGTACGTAATTGTTTGATCTAGGATGGCATCGTAGGAATATGAGCGAGAACGGAAAGTACGAGCAAGTGAGACTAAAAAGAGTTGGGTGCAGGTCTGGTCGTATCGGACAGGCTGCTACACAGCTCCCACTCTCCGACACTATCCCTCTGCTAACCGCCACGGGGACTTTTGGCTGCTCAGTTTCCTGCCTTGCCCGGTGCATCCCTCCTTAGCTAACCTGGTCGCCCAAGACTCCTCTTGAGCGACCATATTGATGGCGATCTCAGTGCGGACGCCAGATCAACACAGAATGCTGTGAAACAGTACTCCCATCCTCAGACTATCCACTACACCCGTCCTCCAGGTCGCTGGATTACAGGAGCACGCCACCACTCCCAGCAGCCAATGTAATCCTTTCTACCGCTACTTTACGTACAATCTGCGATGTTAACCAACTATTTTTTTCTCCATACTCACAGCTTACTCTCCGATTTACCACGAAAACAAATGTGTATAGTGAACTTATACATTTCATACTTTATGTTTCGATGTGACAGAGTACTCTGTCGCATATGACACGAACTGTTGTTACCTTGGCGGTCCACGCCGCAGTTTCAATCACGAATGCAATTCCTTCCATCACTTAGACGAAGAAAAACCACTTTTGTAACCTAAGGTACCACCCCTAGCCGTTAGATGTACCCTCTATTGGTAGTGGTGCGAAGAATATATCGCACTCGATAATGTCAACACATTATTCTATTATTTAATGCAGTTGTTTTACATTGGATGGGACATTCATCCTTTAAAAACACATCTAGACTGCTCGTTGAGTACCAGTGCATTTTATCGATGATTTGAAATCATGTAAAGTAAGTATTCAGATCTGCATGTGTCCTTATTATATTTAAAACGAATGCCAAAATTTTTCGTTTACACCTTCTGTGTACCACATTCTCTAACATAATTTCGATTACAGGCTGAGCAACGATAATTTCTTACACTCACGTCGTGGTTTATATCTGTCATTCGTAATTTTACTCGTTTTCTCTGCTCTCAACTGTGAAACCGAGAGGTCTTGAACGCTACACAGAGCATGCGTAAATCTCAGCTCTTCAGAGAGAGTGACGTGCCTCCTTAGTAGTCTCTATGTTCTTGATGAGGATGACAGGACGTCAAGCACCACCTGTGAGTCACGAATGATCTCTTACTTTGAGAAGCAATAGCTCCAGGAGGTTTTCTCCTTTGTCCCATTCTGCTGACCACTTGCGCGCAAGAAACACACATGTCCAATACTTGGAAATAAATTTCCACAGACAGATATACAGATAAATGATACTTTTAAAAGTGTGTCAAATCTAAGCTATCTTATTTTTTGAAGTCATTAGTGAAGCAGCTCATCTCAATTAACAATTGCAGATACAATTCGTGGAAAGATATGTTGTTAAGTCTTCTGGTATGTGCCTGAATTTCGTAATGGCTGAATGCGATTTTCGAAAAGAGCGTGACACCTTCAAGCAAATAATGTGAACGTAATTGTTTGATCTAGGATGGCATCGTAGGAATATGAGCGAGAACGGAAAGTACGAGCAAGTGAGACTAAAAAGAGTTGGGTGCAGGTCTGGTCGTATCGGACAGGCTGCTACACAGCTCCCACTATCCGACGCTATCCCTCTGCTAACCGCCACGGGGACTTTTGGCTGCTCAGTTTCCTGCCTTGCCCGGTGCATAGCTCCTTAGCTAACCTGGTCGCCCAAGACTCCTCTTGAGCGACCATATCGATGGCGATCTCAGTGCGGACGCCAGATCAACACAGAATGCTGTGAAACAGTAGTCCCATCCTCAGACTATCCACTACACCCGGCCTCCAGGTCGCTGGATTACAGGAGCACGCCACCACTCCCAGCCGCCAGTGTAATCCTTTCTACCGCTACTTTACGTACAATCTGCGATGTTAACCAACTATTTTTTTCTCCATACTCACAGCTTACTCGCCGATTTACCACGAAAACAAATGTGTATAGTGAACTTATACATTTCGTACTTTATGTTTCGATGTGACAGAGTACTCTGTCGCATATGACACGAACTGTTGTTACCTTGGCGGTCCACGCCGCAGTTTCAATCACGAATGCAATTCCTTCCATCACTTAGACGAAGAAAAACCACTTTTGTAACCTAAGGTACCACCCCTAGCCGTTAGATGTACCCTCTATTGGTAGTGGTGCGAAGAATATATCGCACTCGATAATGTCAACACATTATTCTATTATTTAATGCAGTTGTTTTACATTGGATGGGACATTCATCCTTTAAAAACACACCTAGACTGCTCGTTGAGTACCAGTGCATTTTATCGATGATTTGAAATCATGTAAAGTAAGTATTCAGATCTGCATGTGTCCTTATTATATTTAAAACGAATGCCAAAATTTTTCGTTTACACCTTCTGTGTACCACATTCTCTAACATAATTTCGATTACAGGCTGAGCAACGATAATTTCTTACACTCACGTCGTGGTTTATGTCTGTCATTCGTAATTTTACTCGTTTTCTCTGCTCTCAACTGTGAAACCGAGAGGTCTTGAACGCTACACAGAGCATGCGTAAATCTCAGCTCTTCAGAGAGAGTGACGTGCCTCCTTAGTAGTCTCTATGTTCTTGATGAGGATGACAGGACGTCAAGCACCACCTGTGAGTCACGAATGATCTCTTACTTTGAGAAGCAATAGCTCCAGGAGGTTTTCTCCTTTGTCCCATTCTGCTGACCACTTGCGCGCAAGAAACACACATGTCCAATACTTGGAAATAAATTTCCACAGACAGATATACAGATAGATGATACTTTTAAAAGTGTGTCAAATCTAAGCTTTCTTATTTTTTGAAGTCATTAGTGAAGCAGCTCATCTCAATTAACAATTGCAGATACAATTCGTGGAAAGATATGTTGTTAAGTCTTCTGGTATGTGCCTGAATTTCGTAATGGCTGAATCCGATTTTCGAAAAGAGCGTGACACCTTCAAGCAAATAATGTGTACGTAATTGTTTGATCTAGGATGGCATCGTAGGAATATGAGCGAGAACGGAAAGTACGAGCAAGTGAGACTAAAAAGAGTTGGGTGCAGGTCTGGTCGTATCGGACAGGCTGCTACACAGCTCCCACTCTCCGACACTATCCCTCTGCTAACCGCCACGGGGACTTTTGGCTGCTCAGTTTCCTGCCTTGCCCGGTGCATCCCTCCTTAGCTAACCTGGTCGCCCAAGACTCCTCTTGAGCGACCATATTGATGGCGATCTCAGTGCGGACGCCAGATCAACACAGAATGCTGTGAAACAGTACTCCCATCCTCAGACTATCCACTACACCCGTCCTCCAGGTCGCTGGATTACAGGAGCACGCCACCACTCCCAGCCGCCAATGTAATCCTTTCTACCGCTACTTTACGTACAATCTGCGATGTTAACCAACTATTTTTTTCTCCATACTCACAGCTTACTCTCCGATTTACCACGAAAACAAATGTGTATAGTGAACTTATACATTTCATACTTTATGTTTCGATGTGACAGAGTACTCTGTCGCATATGACACGAACTGTTGTTACCTTGGCGGTCCACGCCGCAGTTTCAATCACGAATGCAATTCCTTCCATCACTTAGACGAAGAAAAACCACTTTTGTAACCTAAGGTACCACCCCTAGCCGTTAGATGTACCCTCTATTGGTAGTGGTGCGAAGAATATATCGCACTCGATAATGTCAACACATTATTCTATTATTTAATGCAGTTGTTTTACATTGGATGGGACATTCATCCTTTAAAAACACATCTAGACTGCTCGTTGACTACCAGTGCATTTTATCGATGATTTGAAATCATGTAAAGTAAGTATTCAGATCTGCATGTGTCCTTATTATATTTAAAACGAATGCCAAAATTTTTCGTTTACACCTTCTGTGTACCACATTCTCTAACATAATTTCGATTACAGGCTGAGCAACGATAATTTCTTACACTCACGTCGTGGTTTATATCTGTCATTCGTAATTTTACTCGTTTTCTCTGCTCTCAACTGTGAAACCGAGAGGTCTTGAACGCTACACAGAGCATGCGTAAATCTCAGCTCTTCAGAGAGAGTGACGTGCCTCCTTAGTAGTCTCTATGTTCTTGATGAGGATGACAGGACGTCAAGCACCACCTGTGAGTCACGAATGATCTCTTACTTTGAGAAGCAATAGCTCCAGGAGGTTTTCTCCTTTGTCCCATTCTGCTGACCACTTGCGCGCAAGAAACACACATGTCCAATACTTGGAAATAAATTTCCACAGACAGATATACAGATAAATGATACTTTTAAAAGTGTGTCAAATCTAAGCTATCTTATTTTTTGAAGTCATTAGTGAAGCAGCTCATCTCAATTAACAATTGCAGATACAATTCGTGGAAAGATATGTTGTTAAGTCTTCTGGTATGTGCCTGAATTTCGTAATGGCTGAATGCGATTTTCGAAAAGAGCGTGACACCTTCAAGCAAATAATGTGTACGTAATTGTTTGATCTAGGATGGCATCGTAGGAATATGAGCGAGAACGGAAAGTACGAGCAAGTGAGACTAAAAAGAGTTGGGTGCAGGTCTGGTCGTATCGGACAGGCTGCTACACAGCTCCCACTCTCCGACGCTATCCCTCTGCTAACCGCCACGGGGACTTTTGGCTGCTCAGTTTCCTGCCTTGCCCGGTGCATAGCTCCTTAGCTAACCTGGTCGCCCAAGACTCCTCTTGAGCGACCATATCGATGGCGATCTCAGTGCGGACGCCAGATCAACACAGAATGCTGTGAAACAGTAGTCCCATCCTCAGACTATCCACTACACCCGGCCTCCAGGTCGCTGGATTACAGGAGCACGCCACCACTCCCAGCCGCCAGTGTAATCCTTTCTACCGCTACTTTACGTACAATCTGCGATGTTAACCAACTATTTTTTTCTCCATACTCACAGCTTACTCGCCGATTTACCACGAAAACAAATGTGTATAATGAACTTATACATTTCGTACTTTATGTTTCGATGTGACAGAGTACTCTGTCGCATATGACACGAACTGTTGTTACCTTGGCGGTCCACGCCGCAGTTTCAATCACGAATGCAATTCCTTCCATCACTTAGACGAAGAAAAACCACTTTTGTAACCTAAGGTACCGCCCCTAGCCGTTAGATGTACCCTCTATTTGTAGTGGTGCGAAGAATATATGGCACTCGATAATGTCAACACATTATTCTATTATTTAATGCAGTTGTTTTACATTGGATGGGACATTCATCCTTTAAAAACACATCTAGACAGCTCGTTGAGTACCAGTGCATTTTATCGATGATTTGAAATCATGTAAAGTAAGTATTCAGATCTGCATGTGTCCTTATTATATTTAAAACGAATGCCAAAATTTTTCGTTTACACCTTCTGTGTACCACATTCTCTAACATAATTTCGATTGCAGGCTGAGCAACGATAATTTCTTACACTCACGTCGTGGTTTATGTCTGTCATTCGTAATCTTACTCGTTTTCTCTGCTCTCAACTGTGAAACCGAGAGGTCTTGAACGCTACACAGAGCATGCGTAAATCTCAGATCATCAGAGAGAGTGACGTGCCTCCTTAGTAGTCTCTATGTTCTTGATGAGGATGACAGGACGTCAAGCACCACCTGTGAGTCACGAATGATCTCTTACTTTGAGAAGCAATAGCTCCAGGAGGTTTTCTCCTTTGTCCCATTCTGCTGACCACTTGCGCGCAAGAAACACACATGTCCAATACTTGGAAATAAATTTCCACAGACAGATATACAGATAGATGATACTTTTAAAAGTGTGTCAAATCTAAGCTTTCTTATTTTTTGAAGTCATTAGTGAAGCAGCTCATCTCAATTAACAATTGCAGATACAATTCGTGGAAAGATATGTTGTTAAGTCTTCTGGTATGTGCCTGAATTTCGTAATGGCTGAATGCGATTTTCGAAAAGAGCGTGACACCTTCAAGCAAATAATGTGTACGTAATTGTTTGATCTAGGATGGCATCGTAGGAATATGAGCGAGAACGGAAAGTACGAGCAAGTGAGACTAAAAAGAGTTGGGTGCAGGTCTGGTCGTATCGGACAGGCTGCTACACAGCTCCCACTCTCCGACGCTATCCCTCTGCTAACTGCCACGGGGACTTTTGCTGCTCAGTTTCCTGCCTTGCCCGGTGCATCGCTCTTTAGCTAACCTGGTCGCCCAAGACTCCTCTTGAGCGACCATATTGATGGCGATCTCAGTGCGGACGCCGGATCAACACAGGATGCTGTGAAACAGTAGTCCCATCCTCAGACTATCCACTACACCCGGCCTCCAGGTCGCTGGATTACAGGAGCACGCCACCACTCCCAGCCGCCAGTATAATCATTTCTACCGCTACTTTACGTACAATCTGCGATGTTAACGAACTATTTTTTCTCCATACTCACAGCTTACTCGCCGATGTACCACGAAAACAAATGTGTATAATGAACTTGTACATTTCGTACTTTATGTTTCGATGTGACAGAGTACTCTGTCGCATATGACACGAACTGTTGTTACCTTGGCGGTCCACGCCGCAGTTTCAATCACGAATGCAATTCCTTCCATCACTTAGACGAAGAAAGACCACTTTTGTAACCTAAGGTACCGCCCCTAGCCGTTAGATGTACCCTCTATTGGTAGTGGTGCGAAGAATATATGGCACTCGATAATGTCAACACATTATTCTATTATTTAATGCAGTTGTTTTACATTGGATGGGACATTCATCCTTTAAAAACACATCTAGACAGCTCGTTGAGTACCAGTGCATTTTATCGATGATTTGAAATCATGTAAAGTAAGTATTCAGATCTGCATGTGTCCTTATTATATTTAAAACGAATGCCAAAATTTTTCGTTTACACCTTCTGTGTACCACATTCTCTAACATAATTTCGATTGCAGGCTGAGCAACGATAATTTCTTACACTCACGTCGTGGTTTATGTCTGTCATTCGTAATCTTACTCGTTTTCTCTGCTCTCAACTGTGAAACCGAGAGGTCTTGAACGCTACACAGAGCATGCGTAAATCTCAGATCATCAGAGAGAGTGACGTGCCTCCTTAGTAGTCTCTATGTTCTTGATGAGGATGACAGGACGTCAAGCACCACCTGTGAGTCACGAATGATCTCTTACTTTGAGAAGCAATAGCTCCAGGAGGTTTTCTCCTTTGTCCCATTCTGCTGACCACTTGCGCGCAAGAAACACACATGTCCAATACTTGGAAATAAATTTCCAGAGACAGATATACAGATAGATGATACTTTTAAAAGTGTGTCAAATCTAAGCTTTCTTATTTTTTGAAGTCATTAGTGAAGCAGCTCATCTCAATTAACAATTGCAGATACAATTCGTGGAAAGATATGTTGTTAAGTCTTCTGGTATGTGCCTGAATTTCGTAATGGCTGAATGCGATTTTCGAAAAGAGCGTGACACCTTCAAGCAAATAATGTGTACGTAATTGTTTGATCTAGGATGGCATCGTAGGAATATGAGCGAGAACGGAAAGTACGAGCAAGTGAGACTAAAAAGAGTTGGGTGCAGGTCTGGTCGTATCGGACAGTCTGCTACACAGCTCCCACTCTCCGACGCTATCCCTCTGCTAACCGCCACGGGGACTTTTGGCTGGTCAGTTTCCTGCCTTGCCCGGTGCATCGCTCCTTAGCTAACCTGGTCGCCCAAGACTCCTCTTGAGCGACCATATTGATGGCGATCTCAGTGCGGACGCCGGATCAACACAGGATGCTGTGAAACAGTACTCCCATCCTCAGACTATCCACTACACCCGGCCTCCAGGTCGCTGGATTACAGGAGCACGACACCACTCCCAGCCGCCAGTGTAATCATTTCTACCGCTACTTTACGTACAATCTGCGATGTTAACGAACTATTTTTTTCTCCATACTCACAGCTTACTCGCCGATTTACCACGAAAACAAATGTGTATAGTGAACTTATACATTTCGTAGTTTATGTTTCGATGTGACAGAGTACTCTGTCGCATATGACACGAACTGTTGTTACCTTGGCGGTCCACGCCGCAGTTTCAATCACGAATGCAATTCCTTCCATCACTTAGACGAAGAAAAACCACTTTTGTAACCTAAGGTACCGCCCCTAGCCGTTAGATGTACCCTCTATTGGTAGTGGTGCGAAGAATATATCGCACTCGATAATGTCAACACATTACTCTATTATTTAATGCAGTTGTTTTACATTGGATGGGACATTCATCCTTTAAAAACACATCTAGACTGCTCGTTGAGTACCAGTGCATTTTATCGATGATTTGAAATCATGTAAAGTAAGTATTCAGATCTGCATGTGTCCTTATTATATTTAAAACGAATGCCAAAATTTTTCGTGTACACCTTCTGTGTACCACATTCTCTAACATAATTTCGATTACAGGCTGAGCAACGATAATTTCTTACACTCACGTCGTGGTTTATGTCTGTCATTCGTAATTTTACTCGTTTTCTCTGCTCTCAACTGTGAAACCGAGAGGTCTTGAACGCTACACAGAGCATGCGTAAATCTCAGCTCTTCAGAGAGAGTGACGTGCCTCCTTAGTAGTCTCTATGTTCTTGATGAGGATGACAGGACGTCAAGCACCACCTGTGAGTCACGAATGATCTCTTACTTTGAGAAGCAATAGCTCCAGGAGGGTTTCTCCTTTGTCCCATTCTGCTGACCACTTGCGCGCAAGAAACACACATGTCCAATACTTGGAAATAAATTTCCATAGACAGATATACAGATAGATGATACTTTTAAAAGTGTGTCAAATCTAAGCTTTCTTATTTTTTGAAGTCATTAGTGAAGCAGCTCATCTCAATTAACAATTGCAGATACAATTCGTGGAAAGATATGTTGTTAAGTCTTCTGGTATGTGCCTGAATTTCGTAATGGCTGAATGCGATTTTCGAAAAGAGCGTGACACCTTCAAGCAAATAATGTGTACGTAATTGTTTGATCTAGGATGGCATCGTAGGAATATGAGCGAGAACGGAAAGTACGAGCAAGTGAGACTAAAAAGAGTTGGGTGCAGGTCTGGTCGTATCGGACAGGCTGCTACACAGCTCCCACTCTCCGACGCTATCCCTCTGCTAACCGCCACGGGGACTTTTGGCTGCTCAGTTTCCTGCCTTGCCCGGTGCATCGCTCCTTAGCTAACCTGGTCGCCCAAGACTCCTCTTGAGCGACCATATTGATGGCGATCTCAGTGCGGACGCCAGATCAACACAGAATGCTGTGAAACAGTAGTCCCATCCTCAGACTATCCACTACACCCGGCCTCCAGGTCGCTGGATTACAGGAGCACGCCACCACTCCCAGCCGCCAGTGTAATCCTTTCTACCGCTACTTTACGTACAATCTGCGATGTTAACCAACTATTTTTTTCTCCATACTCACAGCTTACTCGCCGATTTACCACGAAAACAAATGTGTATAATGAACTTATACATTTCGTACTTTATGTTTCGATGTGACAGAGTACTCTGTCGCATATGACACGAACTGTTGTTACCTTGGCGGTCCACGCCGCAGTTTCAATCACGAATGCAATTCCTTCCATTACTTAGACGAAGAAAAACCACTTTTGTAACCTAAG
Organism: Schistocerca gregaria; assembly: GCF_023897955.1. Classification (NCBI taxonomy): domain Eukaryota; kingdom Metazoa; phylum Arthropoda; class Insecta; order Orthoptera; family Acrididae; genus Schistocerca; species Schistocerca gregaria. The sequence goes on from NC_064921.1 coordinate 217,842,195, forward strand.
GTACCGCCCCTAGCCGTTAGATGTACCCTCTATTGGTAGTGGTGCGAAGAATATATCGCACTCGAAAATGTCAACACATTATTCTATTATTTAATGCAGTTGTTTTACATTGGATGGGACATTCATCCTTTAAAAACACATCTAGACTGCTCGTTGAGTACCAGTGCATTTTATCGATGATTTGAAATCATGTAAAGTAAGTATTCAGATCTGCATGTGTCCTTATTATATTTAAAACGAATGCCAAAATTTTTCATTTACACCTTCTGTGTACCACATTCTCTAAGATAATTTCGATTACAGGCTGAGCAATGATAATTTCTTACACTCACGTCGTGGTTTATGTCTGTCATTCGTAATTTTACTCGTTTTCTCTACTCTCAACTGTGAAACCGAGAGGTCTTGAACGCTACACAGAGCATGCGTAAATCTCAGCTCTTCAGAGAGAGTGACGTGCCTCCTTAGTAGTCTCTATGTTCTTGATGAGGATGACTGGACGTGAAGCACCACCTGTGAGTCACGAATGATCTCTTACTTTGAGAAGCAATAGCTCCAGGAGGTTTTCTCCTTTGTCCCATTCTGCTGACCACTTGCGTGCAAGAAACACACATGTCCAATACTTGGCAATAAATTTCCACAGACAGATATACAGATAGATGATACTTTTAAAAGTGTGTCAAATCTAAGCTTTCTTGTTTTTTGAAGTCATTAGTGAAGCAGCTCATCTCAGTTATCAATTGCAGATACAATTCGTGGAAAGATATGTTGTTAAGTCTTCTGGTATGTGCCTGAATTTCGTAATGGCTGAATGCGATTTTCGAAGAGAGCGTGACACCTTCGAGCAAATAATGTGTACGTAATTGTTTGATCTAGGATGGCATCGTAGGAATATGAGCGAGAACGGAAAGTACGAGCAAGTGAGACTAAAAAGAGTTGGGTGCAGGTCTGGTCGTATCGGACAGGCTGCTACACAGCTCCCACTCTCCGACGCTATCCCTCTGCTAACCGCCACGGGGACTTTTGGCTGCTCAGTTTCCTGCCTTGCCCGGTGCATCACTCCTTAGCTAACCTGGTCGCCCAAGACTCCTCTTGAGCGACCATATTGATGGCGATCTCAGTGCGGACGCCAGATCAACACAGGATGCTGTGAAACAGTACTCCGATCCACAGACTATCCACTACACCCGCCCTCCAGGTCGCTGGATCACAGGAGCACGCCACCACTCCCAGCCGCCAGTGTAATCCTTTCTACCGCTACTTTACGTACAATCTGCGATGTTAACCAACTATTTTTTTCTCCATACTCACAGCTTACTCGCCGATTTACCACGAAAACAAATGTGTATAGTGAACTTATACATTTCGTACTTTATGTTTCGATGTGACAGAGTACTCTGTCGCATATGACACGAACTGTTGTTACCTTGGCGGTCCACGCCGCAGTTTCAATCACGAATGCAATTCCTTCCATCACTTAGACGAAGAAAAACCACTTTTGTAACCTAAGGTACCGCCCCTAGCCGTTAGATGTACCCTCTATTGGTAGTGGTGCGAAGAATATATCGCACTCGAAAATGTCAACACATTATTCTATTATTTAATGCAGTTGTTTTACATTGGATGGGACATTCATCCTTTAAAAACACATCTAGACTGCTCGTTGAGTACCAGTGCATTTTATCGATGATTTGAAATCATGTAAAGTAAGTATTCAGATCTGCATGTGTCCTTATTATATTTAAAACGAATGCCAAAATTTTTCGTGTACACCTTCTGTGTACCACATTCTCTAACATAATTTCGATTACAGGCTGAGCAACGATAATTTCTTACACTCACGTCGTGGTTTATGTCTGTCATTCGTAATCTTACTCGTTTTCTCTGCTCTCAACTGTGAAACCGAGAGGTCTTGAACGCTACACAGAGCATGCGTAAATCTCAGATCATCAGAGAGAGTGACGTGCCTCCTTAGTAGTCTCTATGTTCTTGATGAGGATGACAGGACGTCAAGCACCACCTGTGAGTCACGAATGATCTCTTACTTTGAGAAGCAATAGCTCCAGGAGGTTTTCTCCTTTGTCCCATTCTGCTGACCACTTGCGCGCAAGAAACACACATGTCCAATACTTGGAAATAAATTTCCAGAGACAGATATACAGATAGATGATACTTTTAAAAGTGTGTCAAATCTAAGCTTTCTTATTTTTTGAAGTCATTAGTGAAGCAGCTCATCTCAATTAAGAATTGCAGATACAATTCGTGGAAAGATATGTTGTTAAGTCTTCTGGTATGTGCCTGAATTTCGTAATGGCTGAATGCGATTTTCGAAAAGAGCGTGACACCTTCAAGCAAATAATGTGTACGTAATTGTTTGATCTAGGATGGCATCGTAGGAATATGAGCGAGAACGGAAAGTACGAGCAAGTGAGACTAAAAAGAGTTGGGTGCAGGTCTGGTCGTATCGGACAGTCTGCTACACAGCTCCCACTCTCCGACGCTATCCCTCTGCTAACCGCCACGGGGACTTTTGGCTGGTCAGTTTCCTGCCTTGCCCGGTGCATCGCTCCTTAGCTAACCTGGTCGCCCAAGACTCCTCTTGAGCGACCATATTGATGGCGATCTCAGTGCGGACGCCGGATCAACACAGGATGCTGTGAAACAGTACTCCCATCCTCAGACTATCCACTACACCCGGCCTCCAGGTCGCTGGATTACAGGAGCACGACACCACTCCCAGCCGCCAGTGTAATCATTTCTACCGCTACTTTACGTACAATCTGCGATGTTAACGAACTATTTTTTTCTCCATACTCACAGCTTACTCGCCGATTTACCACGAAAACAAATGTGTATAGTGAACTTATACATTTCGTAGTTTATGTTTCGATGTGACAGAGTACTCTGTCGCATATGACACGAACTGTTGTTACCTTGGCGGTCCACGCCGCAGTTTCAATCACGAATGCAATTCCTTCCATCACTTAGACGAAGAAAAACCACTTTTGTAACCTAAGGTACCGCCCCTAGCCGTTAGATGTACCCTCTATTGGTAGTGGTGCGAAGAATATATCGCACTCGATAATGTCAACACATTACTCTATTATTTAATGCAGTTGTTTTACATTGGATGGGACATTCATCCTTTAAAAACACATCTAGACTGCTCGTTGAGTACCAGTGCATTTTATCGATGATTTGAAATCATGTAAAGTAAGTATTCAGATCTGCATGTGTCCTTATTATATTTAAAACGAATGCCAAAATTTTTCGTGTACACCTTCTGTGTACCACATTCTCTAACATAATTTCGATTACAGGCTGAGCAACGATAATTTCTTACACTCACGTCGTGGTTTATGTCTGTCATTCGTAATTTTACTCGTTTTCTCTGCTCTCAACTGTGAAACCGAGAGGTCTTGAACGCTACACAGAGCATGCGTAAATCTCAGCTCTTCAGAGAGAGTGACGTGCCTCCTTAGTAGTCTCTATGTTCTTGATGAGGATGACAGGACGTCAAGCACCACCTGTGAGTCACGAATGATCTCTTACTTTGAGAAGCAATAGCTCCAGGAGGGTTTCTCCTTTGTCCCATTCTGCTGACCACTTGCGCGCAAGAAACACACATGTCCAATACTTGGAAATAAATTTCCATAGACAGATATACAGATAGATGATACTTTTAAAAGTGTGTCAAATCTAAGCTTTCTTATTTTTTGAAGTCATTAGTGAAGCAGCTCATCTCAATTAACAATTGCAGATACAATTCGTGGAAAGATATGTTGTTAAGTCTTCTGGTATGTGCCTGAATTTCGTAATGGCTGAATGCGATTTTCGAAAAGAGCGTGACACCTTCAAGCAAATAATGTGTACGTAATTGTTTGATCTAGGATGGCATCGTAGGAATATGAGCGAGAACGGAAAGTACGAGCAAGTGAGACTAAAAAGAGTTGGGTGCAGGTCTGGTCGTATCGGACAGGCTGCTACACAGCTCCCACTCTCCGACGCTATCCCTCTGCTAACCGCCACGGGGACTTTTGGCTGCTCAGTTTCCTGCCTTGCCCGGTGCATCGCTCCTTAGCTAACCTGGTCGCCCAAGACTCCTCTTGAGCGACCATATTGATGGCGATCTCAGTGCGGACGCCAGATCAACACAGAATGCTGTGAAACAGTAGTCCCATCCTCAGACTATCCACTACACCCGGCCTCCAGGTCGCTGGATTACAGGAGCACGCCACCACTCCCAGCCGCCAGTGTAATCCTTTCTACCGCTACTTTACGTACAATCTGCGATGTTAACCAACTATTTTTTTCTCCATACTCACAGCTTACTCGCCGATTTACCACGAAAACAAATGTGTATAATGAACTTATACATTTCGTACTTTATGTTTCGATGTGACAGAGTACTCTGTCGCATATGACACGAACTGTTGTTACCTTGGCGGTCCACGCCGCAGTTTCAATCACGAATGCAATTCCTTCCATTACTTAGACGAAGAAAAACCACTTTTGTAACCTAAGGTACCGCCCCTAGCCGTTAGATGTACCCTCTATTGGTAGTGGTGCGAAGAATATATCGCACTCGAAAATGTCAACACATTATTCTATTATTTAATGCAGTTGTTTTACATTGGATGGGACATTCATCCTTTAAAAACACATCTAGACTGCTCGTTGAGTACCAGTGCATTTTATCGATGATTTGAAATCATGTAAAGTAAGTATTCAGATCTGCATGTGTCCTTATTATATTTAAAACGAATGCCAAAATTTTTCATTTACACCTTCTGTGTACCACATTCTCTAAGATAATTTCGATTACAGGCTGAGCAATGATAATTTCTTACACTCACGTCGTGGTTTATGTCTGTCATTCGTAATTTTACTCGTTTTCTCTACTCTCAACTGTGAAACCGAGAGGTCTTGAACGCTACACAGAGCATGCGTAAATCTCAGCTCTTCAGAGAGAGTGACGTGCCTCCTTAGTAGTCTCTATGTTCTTGATGAGGATGACTGGACGTGAAGCACCACCTGTGAGTCACGAATGATCTCTTACTTTGAGAAGCAATAGCTCCAGGAGGTTTTCTCCTTTGTCCCATTCTGCTGACCACTTGCGTGCAAGAAACACACATGTCCAATACTTGGCAATAAATTTCCACAGACAGATATACAGATAGATGATACTTTTAAAAGTGTGTCAAATCTAAGCTTTCTTGTTTTTTGAAGTCATTAGTGAAGCAGCTCATCTCAGTTATCAATTGCAGATACAATTCGTGGAAAGATATGTTGTTAAGTCTTCTGGTATGTGCCTGAATTTCGTAATGGCTGAATGCGATTTTCGAAGAGAGCGTGACACCTTCGAGCAAATAATGTGTACGTAATTGTTTGATCTAGGATGGCATCGTAGGAATATGAGCGAGAACGGAAAGTACGAGCAAGTGAGACTAAAAAGAGTTGGGTGCAGGTCTGGTCGTATCGGACAGGCTGCTACACAGCTCCCACTCTCCGACGCTATCCCTCTGCTAACCGCCACGGGGACTTTTGGCTGGTCAGTTTCCTGCCTTGCCCGGTGCATCACTCCTTAGCTAACCTGGTCGCCCAAGACTCCTCTTGAGCGACCATATTGATGGCGATCTCAGTGCGGACGCCAGATCAACACAGGATGCTGTGAAACAGTACTCCGATCCACAGACTATCCACTACACCCGCCCTCCAGGTCGCTGGATCACAGGAGCACGCCACCACTCCCAGCCGCCAGTGTAATCCTTTCTACCGCTACTTTACGTACAATCTGCGATGTTAACCAACTATTTTTTTCTCCATACTCACAGCTTACTCGCCGATTTACCACGAAAACAAATGTGTATAGTGAACTTATACATTTCGTACTTTATGTTTCGATGTGACAGAGTACTCTGTCGCATATGACACGAACTGTTGTTACCTTGGCGGTCCACGCCGCAGTTTCAATCACGAATGCAATTCCTTCCATCACTTAGACGAAGAAAAACCACTTTTGTAACCTAAGGTACCGCCCCTAGCCGTTAGATGTACCCTCTATTGGTAGTGGTGCGAAGAATATATCGCACTCGAAAATGTCAACACATTATTCTATTATTTAATGCAGTTGTTTTACATTGGATGGGACATTCATCCTTTAAAAACACATCTAGACTGCTCGTTGAGTACCAGTGCATTTTATCGATGATTTGAAATCATGTAAAGTAAGTATTCAGATCTGCATGTGTCCTTATTATATTTAAAACGAATGCCAAAATTTTTCGTGTACACCTTCTGTGTACCACATTCTCTAACATAATTTCGATTACAGGCTGAGCAACGATAATTTCTTACACTCACGTCGTGGTTTATGTCTGTCATTCGTAATTTTACTCGTTTTCTCTGCTCTCAACTGTGAAACCGAGAGGTCTTGAACGCTACACAGAGCATGCGTAAATCTCAGCTCTTCAGAGAGAGTGACGTGCCTCCTTAGTAGTCTCTATGTTCTTGATGAGGATGACAGGACGTCAAGCACCACCTGTGAGTCACGAATGATCTCTTACTTTGAGAAGCAATAGCTCCAGGAGGTTTTCTCCTTTGTCCCATTCTGCTGACCACTTGCGTGCAAGAAACACACATGTCCAATACTTGGCAATAAATTTCCACAGACAGATATACAGATAGATGATACTTTTAAAAGTGTGTCAAATCTAAGCTTTCTTATTTTTTGAAGTCATTAGTGAAGCAGCTCATCTCAGTTATCAATTGCAGATACAATTCGTGGAAAGATATGTTGTTAAGTCTTCTGGTATGTGGCTGAATTTCGTAATGGCTGAATGCGATTTTCGAAGAGAGCGTGACACCTTCGAGCAAATAATGTGTACGTAATTGTTTGATCTAGGATGGCATCGTAGGAATATGAGCGAGAACGGAAAGTACGAGCAAGTGAGACTAAAAAGAGTTGGGTGCAGGTCTGGTCGTATCGGACAGGCTGCTACACAGCTCCCACTCTCCGACGCTGTCCCTCTGCTAACCGCCACGGGAACTTTTGGCTGCTCAGTTTCCTGCCTTGCCCGGTGCATCCCTCCTTAGCTAACCTGGTCGCCCAAGATTCCTCTTGAGCGACCATATTGATGGCGATCACAGTGCGGATGCCAGATCAACACAGGATGCTGTGAAACAGTACTCCCATCCTCAGACTATCCACTGCACCCGGCCTCCAGGTCGCTGGATTACAGGAGCACGCCACCACTCCCAGCCGCCAGTGTAATCCTTTCTACCGCTACTTTACGTACAATCTGCGATGTTAACAAACTATTTTTTTCTCCATACTCACAGCTTACTCGCCGATTTACCACGAAAACTAATGTGTATAGACTTATACATTTCGTACTTTATGTTTCGATATGACAGAGTACTCTGTCGCATATGACACGAACTGTTGTTACCTTGGCGGTCCACGCCGCAGTTTCAATCACGAATGCAATTCCTTCCATCACTTAGACGAAGAAAAACCACTTTTGTAACCTAAGGTACCGCCCCTAGCCGTTAGATGTACCCTCTATTGGTAGTGGTGCGAAGAATATATGGCACTCGATAATGTCAACACATTATTCTATTATTTAATGCAGTTGTTTTACATTGGATGGGACATTCATCCTTTAAAAACACATCTAGACTGCTCGTTGAGTACCAGTGCATTTTATCGATGATTTGAAATCATGTAAAGTAAGTATTCAGATCTGCATGTGTCCTTATTATATTTAAAACGAATGCCAAAATTTTTCGTTTACACCTTCTGTGTACCACATTCTCTAAGATAATTTCGATTACAGGCTGAGCGACGATAATTTCTTACACTCACGTCGTGGTTTATGTCTGTCATTCGTAATTTTACTCGTTTTCTCTGCTCTCAACTGTGAAACCGAGAGGTCTTGAACGCTACACAGAGCATGCGTAAATCTCAGCTCTTCAGAGAGAGTGACGTGCCTCCTTAGTAGTCTCTATGTTCTTGATGAGGATGACAGGACGTCAAGCACCACCTGTGAGTCACGAATGATCTCTTACTTTGAGAAGCAATAGCACCAGGAGGTTTTCTCCTTTGTCCCATTCTGCTGACCACTTGCGTGCAAGAAACACACATGTCCAATACTTGGCAATAAATTTCCACAGACAGATATACAGATAGATGATACTTTTAAAAGTGTGTCAAATCTAAGCTTTCTTATTTTTTGAAGTCATTAGTGAAGCAGTTCATCTCAATTATCAATTGCAGATACAATTCGTGGAAAGATATGTTGTTAAGTCTTCTGGTATGTGGCTGAATTTCGTAATGGCTGAATGCGATTTTCGAAGAGAGCGTGACACCTTCGAGCAAATAATGTGTACGTAATTGTTTGATCTAGGATGGCATCGTAGGAATATGAGCGAGAACGGAAAGTACGAGCAAGTGAGACTAAAAAGAGTTGGGTGCAGGTCTGGTCGTATCGGACAGGCTGCTACACAGCTCCCACTCTCCGACGCTATCCCTCTGCTAACCGCCACGGGGACTTTTGGCTGCTCAGTTTCCTGCCTTGCCCGGTGCATCACTCCTTAGCTAACCTGGTCGCCCAAGACTCCTCTTGAGCGACCATATTGATGGCGATCTCAGTGCGGACGCCAGATCAACACAGGATGCTGTGAAACAGTACTCCAACCACAGACTATCCACTACACCCGGCCTCCAGGTCGCTGGATCACAGGAGCACGCCACCACTCCCAGCCGCCAGTGTAATCCTTTCTACCGCTACTTTCCGTACAATTTGCGATGTTAACCAACTATTTTTTTCTCCATACTCACAGCTTACTCGCCGATTTACCACGAAAACAAATGTGTATAGTGAACTTATACATTTCGTACTTTATGTTTCGATGTGACAGAGTACTCTGTCGCATATGACACGAACTGTTGTTACCTTGGCGGTCCACGCCGCAGTTTCAATCACGAATGCAATTCCTTCCATCACTTAGACGAAGAAAGACCACTTTTGTAACCTAAGGTACCGCCCCTAGCCGTTAGATGTACCCTCAATTGGTAGTGGTGCGAAGAATATATGGCACTCGATAATGTCAACACATTATTCTATTATTTAATGCAGTTGTTTTACATTGGATGGGACATTCATCCTTTAAAAACACATCTAGACTGCTCGTTGAGTACCAGTGCATTTTATCGATGATTTGAAATCATGTAAAGTAAGTATTCAGATCTGCATGTGTCCTTATTATATTTAAAACGAATGCCAAAATTTTTCGTTTACACCTTCTGTGTACCACATTCTCTAAGATAATTTCGATTACAGGCTGAGCAACGATAATTTCTTACACTCACGTCGTGGTTTATGTCTGTCATTCGTAATTTTACTCGTTTTCTCTGCTCTCAACTGTGAAACCGAGAGGTCTTGAACGCTACACAGAGCATGCGTAAATCTCAGCTCTTCAGAGAGTGTGACGTGCCTCCTTAGTAGTCTCTATGTTCTTGATGAGGATGACAGGACGTCAAGCACCACCTGTGAGTCACGAATGATCTCTTACTTTGAGAAGCAATAGCACCAGGAGGTTTTCTCCTTTGTCCCATTCTGCTGACCACTTGCGTGCAAGAAACACACATGTCCAATACTTGGCAATAAATTTCCACAGACAGATATACAGATAGATGATACTTTTAAAAGTGTGTCAAATCTAAGCTTTCTTATTTTTTGAAGTCATTAGTGAAGCAGCTCATCTCAGTTATCAATTGCAGATACAATTCGTGGAAAGATATGTTGTTAAGTCTTCTGGTATGTGCCTGAATTTCGTAATGGCTGAATGCGATTTTCGAAGAGAGCGTGACACCTTCGAGCAAATAATGTGTACGTAATTGTTTGATCTAGGATGGCATCGTAGGAATATGAGCGAGAACGGAAAGTACGAGCAAGTGAGACTAAAAAGAGTTGGGTGCAGGTCAGGTCGTATCGGACAGGCTGCTACACAGCTCCCACTCTCCGACGCTATCCCTCTGCTAACCGCCACGGGGACTTTTGGCTGCTCAGTTTCCTGCCTTGCCCGGTGCATCACTCCTTAGCTAACCTGGTCGCCCAAGACTCCTCTTGAGCGACCATACTGATGGCGATCTCAGTGCGGACGCCAGATCAACACAGGATGCTGTGAAACAGTACTCCAACCACAGACTATCCACTACACCCGGCCTCCAGGTCGCTGGATCACAGGAGCACGCCACCACTCCCAGCCGCCAGTGTAATCCTTTCTACCGCTACTTTACGTACAATCTGCGATGTTAACCAACTATTTTTTTCTCCATACTCACAGCTTACTCGCCGATTTACCACGAAAACAAATGTGTATAGTGAACTTATACATTTCGTACTTTATGTTTCGATGTGACAGAGTACTCTGTCGCATATGACACGAACTGTTGTTACCTTGGTGGTCCACGCCGCAGTTTCAATCACGAATGCAATTCCTTCCATCACTTAGACGAAGAAAGACCACTTTTGTAACCTAAGGTACCGCCCCTAGCCGTTAGATGTACCCTCTATTGGTAGTGGTGCGAAGAATATATCGCACTCGATAATGTCAACACATTATTCTATTATTTAATGCAGTTGTTTTACATTGGATGGGACCTTCATCCTTTAAAAACACATCTAGACTACTCGTTGAGTACCAGTGCATTTTATCGATGATTTGAAATCATGTAAAGTAAGTATTCAGATCTGCATGTGTCCTTATTATATTTAAAACGAATGCCAAAATTTTTCGTTTACACCTTCTGTGTACCACATAATTTCGATTACAGGCTGAGCAACGATAATTTCTTACACTCATGTCGTGGTTTATGTCTGTCATTCGTAATTTTACTCGTTTTCTCTTCTCTCAACTGTGAAACCGAGAGGTCTTGAACGCTACATAGAGCATGCGTAAATCTCAGCTCTTCAGAGAGAGTGACGTGCCTCCTTAGTAGTCTCTATGTTCTTGATGAGGATGACAGGACGTCAAGCACCACCTGTGAGTCACGAATGATCTCTTACTTTGAGAAGCAATAGCTCCAGGAGGTTTTCTCCTTTGTCCCATTCTGCTGACCACTTGCGTGCAAGAAACACACATGTCCAATACGTGGAAATAAATTTCCACAGACAGATATACAGATAGATGATCCTTTTAAAAGTGTGTCAAATCTAAGCTTTCTTATTTTTTGAAGTCATTAGTGAAGCAGCTCATCTCAATTATCAATTGCAGATACAATTCGCGGAAAGATATGTTGTTAAGTCTTCTGGTATGTGCCTGAATTTCGTAATGGCTGAATGCGATTTTCGAAGAGAGCGTGACAACTTCGAGCAAATAATGTGTACGTAATTGTTTGATCTAGGATGGCATCGTAGGAATATGAGCGAGAACGGAAAGTACGAGCAAGTGAGACTAAAAAGAGTTGGGTGCAGGTCTGGTCGTATCGGACAGGCTGCTACACAGCTCCCACTCTCCGACGCTATCCCTCTGCTAACCGCCACGGGGACTTTTGGCTGCTCAGTTTCCTGCCTTGCCCGGTGCATCACTCCTTAGCTAACCTGGTCGCCCAAGACTCCTCTTGAGCGACCATATTGATGGCGATCTCAGTGCGGACGCCAGATCAACACAGGATGCTGTGAAACAGTACTCCCATCCTCAGACTATCCACTACACCCGGCCTCCAGGTCGCTGGATTACAGGAGCACGCCACCACTCCCTGCCGCCAGTGTAATCCTTTCTACCGCTACTTTACATACAATCTGCGATGTTAAGGAACTATTTTTTTCTCCGTACTCACAGCTTACTCGCCGATTTACCACGAAAACAAATGTGTATAGACTTATACATTTCGTACTTTATGTTTCGATATGACAGAGTACTCTGTCGCATATGACACGAACTGTTGTTACCTTGGCGGTCCACGCCGCAGTTTCAATCACGAATGCAATTCCTTCCATCACTTAGACGAAGAAAAACCACTTTTGTAACCTAAGGTACCGCCCCTAGCCGTTAGATGTACCCTCTATTGGTAGTGGTGCGAAGAATATATCGCACTCGATAATGTCAACACATTATTCTATTATTTAATGTAGTTGTTTTACATTGGATGGGACATTCATCCTTTAAAAACACATCTAGACTGCTCGTTGAGTACCAGTGCATTTTATCGATGATTTAAAATCATGTAAAGTAAGCATTCAGATCTGCATGTGTCCTTATTATATTTAAAACGAATGCCAAAATTTTTCGTTTACACCTTCTGTGTACCACATTCTCTAACATAATTTCGATTACAGGCTGAGCAACGATAATTTCTTACACTCACGTCGTGGTTTATGTCTGTCATTCGTAATTTTACTCGTTTTCTCTGCTCTCAACTGTGAAACCGAGAGGTCTTGAACGCTACACAGAGCATGCGTAAATCTCAGCTCTTCAGAGAGAGTGACGTGCCTCCTTAGTAGTCTCTATGTTCTTGATGAGGATGACAGGACGTCAAGCACCACCTGTGAGTCACGAATGATCTCTTACTTTGAGAAGCAATAGCTCCAGGAGGATTTCTCATTTGTCCCATTCTGCTGACCACTTGCGTGCAAGTAACACATATGTCCAATATTGGAAATAAATTTCCACAGACAGATATACAGATAGATGATACTTTTAAAAGTGTGTCAAATCTAAGCTTTCTTATTTTTTGAAGTCATTAGTGAAGCAGCTCATCTCAATTATCAATTGCAGATCCAATTCGTGGAAAGATATGTTGTTAAGTCTTCTGGTATGTGCCTGAATTTCGTAATGGCTGAATGCGATTTTCGAAGAGAGCGTGACACCTTCGAGCAAATAATGTGTACGTAATTGTTTGATCTAGGATGGCATCGTAGGAATATGAGCGAGAACGGAAAGTACGAGCAAGTGAGACTAAAAAGTGTTGGGTGCAGGTCTGGTCGTATCGGACAGGCTGCTACACAGCTCCCACTCTCCGACGCTATCCCTCTGCTAACCGCCACGGGGACTTTTGGCTGCTCAGTTTCCTGCCTTTCCCAGTGCATCACTCCTTAGCTAACCTGGTCGCCCAAGACTCCTCTTGAGCGACCATATTGATGGCGATCTCAGTGCGGACGCCAGATCAACACAGGATGCTGTGAAACAGTACTCCGATCCTCAGACTATCCACTACACCCGGCCTCCAGGTCGCTGGATCACAGGAGCACGCCACCACTCCCAGCCGCCAGTGTAATCCTTTCTACCGCAACTTTACGTACAATCTGCGATGTTAACCAACTATTTTTTTCTCCATACTCACAGCTTACTCGCCGATTTACCACGAAAACAAATGTGTATAGTGAACTTATACATTTCGTACTTTATGTTTCGATGTGACAGAGTACTCTGTCGCATATGACACGAACTGTTGTTACCTTGGCGGTCCACGCCGCAGTTTCAATCACGAATGCAATTCCTTCCATCACTTAGACGAAGAAAAACCACTTTTGTAACCTAAGGTACCGCCCCTAGCCGTTAGATGTACCCTCTATTGGTAGTGGTGCGAAGAATATATCGCACTCGATAATGTCAACACATTATTCTATTATTTAATGCAGTTGTTTTACATTGGATGGGACATTCATCCTTTAAAAACACACCTAGACTGCTCGTTGAGTACCAGTGCATTTTATCGATGATTTGAAATCATGTAAAGTAAGTATTCAGATCTGCATGTGTCCTTATTATATTTAAAACGAATGCCAAAATTTTTCGTTTACACCTTCTGTGTACCACATAATTTCGATTACAGGCTGAGCAACGATAATTTCTTACACTCATGTCGTGGTTTATGTCTGTCATTCGTAATTTTACTCGTTTTCTCTGCTCTCAACTGTGAAACCGAGAGGTCTTGAACGCTACACAGAGCATGCGTAAATCTCAGCTCTTCAGAGAGAGTGACGTGCCTCCTTAGTAGTCTCTATGTTCTTGATGAGGATGACAGGACGTCAAGCACCACCTGTGAGTCAAGAATGATCTCTTACTTTGAGAAGCAATAGCTCCAGGAGGTTTTCTCATTTGTCCCATTCTGCTGACCACTTGCGTGCAAGTAACACATATGTCCAATATTGGAAATAAATTTCCACAGACAGGTATACAGATAGATGATACTTTTAAAAGTGTGTCAAATCTAAGCTTTCTTATTTTTTGAAGTCATTAGTGAAGCAGCTCATCTCAATTATCAATTGCAGATACAATTCGTGGAAAGATATGTTGTTAAGTCTTCTGGTATGTGCCTGAATTTCGTAATGGCTGAATGCGATTTTCGAAGAGAGCGTGACACCTTCGAGCAAATAATGTGTACGTAATTGTTTGATCTAGGATGGCATCGTAGGAATATGAGCGAGAACGGAAAATACGAGCAAGTGAGACTAAAAAGTGTTGGGTGCAGGTCTGGTCGTATCGGACAGCCTGCTACACAGCTCCCACTCTCCGACGCTATCCCTCTGCTAACCGCCACGGGGACTTTTGGCTGCTCAGTTTCCTGCCTTGCCCGGTGCATCACTCCTTAGCTAACCTGGTCTCCCAAGACTCCTCTTGAGCGACCATATTGATGGCGATCTCAGTGCGGACGCCAGATCAACACAGGATGCTGTGAAACAGTACTCCGATCCTCAGACTATCCACTACACCCGGCCTCCAGGTCGCTGGATTACAGGAGCACGACACCACTCCCAGCCGCCAGTGTAATCCTATCTACCGCTACTTTACGTACAATCTGCGATGTTAACCAATTATTTTTTTCTCCATACTCACAGCTTACTCGCCAATTTACCACGAAAACAAATGTGTATAGTGAACTTATACATTTCGTACTTTATGTTTCGATGTGATAGAGTACTCTGTCGCATATGACACGAACTGTTGTTACCTTGGCGGTCCACGCCGCAGTTTCAATCACGAATGCAATTCCTTCCATCACTTAGACGAAGAAAAACCACTTTTGTAACCTAAGGTACCGCCCCTAGCCGTTAGATGTACCCTCTATTGGTAGTGGTGCGAAGAATATATCGCACTCGATAATGTCAACACATTATTCTATTATTTAATGCAGTTGTTTTACATTGGATGGGACATTCATCCTTTAAAAACACATCTAGACTGCTCGTTGAGTACCAGTGCATTTTATCGATGATTTGAAATCATGTAAAGTAAGTATTCAGATATGCATGTGTCCTTATTATATTTAAAACGAATGCCAAAATTTTTCGTTTACACCTTCTGTGTACCACATTCTCTAACATAATTTCGATTACAGGCTGAGCAACGATAGTTTCTTACACTCACGTCGTGGTTTATGTCTGTCATTCGTAATTTTACTCGTTTTCTCTGCTCTCAACTGTGAAACAGAGAGGTCTTGAACGCTACACAGAGCATGCGTAAATCCACAGCTCTTCAGAGAGAGTGACGTGCCTCCTTAGTAGTCTCTATGTTCTTGATGAGGATGACAGGACGTCAAGCACCACCTGTGAGTCACGAATGATCTCTTACTTTGAGAAGCAATAGCTCCAGGAGGTTTTCTCCTTTGTCCCATTCTGCTGACCACTTACGTGAAAGAAACACACATGTCCAATACTTGGAAATAAATTTCCACAGACAGATATACAGATAGATGATACTTTTAAAAGTGTGTCAAATCTAAGCTTTCTTATTTTTGAAGTCATTAGTGAAGCAGCTCATCTCAATTATCAATTGCAGATACAATTCGCGGAAAGATATGTTGTTAAGTCTTCTGGTATGTGCCTGAATTTCGTAATGGCTGAATGCGATTTTCGAAGAGAGCGTGACACCTTCGAGCAAATAATGTGTACGTAATTGTTTGATCTAGGATGGCATCGTAGGAATATGAGCGAGAACGGAAAGTAGGAGCAAGTGAGACTAAAAAGAGTTGGGTGCAGGTCTGGTCGTATCGGACAGGCTGCTACACAGCTCCCACTCTCCGACGCTATCCCTCTGCTAACCGCCACGGGGACTTTTGGCTGCTCAGTTTCCTGCCTTGCCCGGTGCATCCCTCCTTAGCTAACCTGGTCGCCCAAGAATCCTCTTGAGCGACCATATTGATGGCGATCTCGGTGCGGACGCCAGATCAACACAGGATGCTGTGAAACAGTACTCCCATCCTCAGACTATCCACTACACCCGGCCTCCAGGTCGCTGGATTACAGGAGCACGCCACCACTCCCAGCCGCCAGTTTAATCCTTTCTACCGCTACTTTACGTACAATCTGCGATGTTAACCAACTATTTTTTTCTCCATACTCACAGCTTACTCGCCGATTTACCACGAAAACAAATGTGTATAGTGAATTTATACATTTCGTACTTTATGTTTCGATGTGACAGAGTACTCTGTCGCATATGACACGAACTGTTGTTACCTTGTCGGTCCACGCCGCAGTTTCAATCACGAATGCAATTCCTTCCATCACTTAGACGAAGAAAAACCACTTTTGTAACCTAAGGTACCGCCCCTAGCCGTTAGATGTACCCTCTATTGGTAGTGGTGCGAAGAATATATCGCACTCGATAATGTCAACACATTATTCTATTATTTAATGCAGTTGTTTTACATTGGATGGGACATTCATCCTTTAAAAACACATCTAGACTGCTCGTTGAGTACCAGTGCATTTTGTCGATGATTTGAAATCATGTAAAGTAAGTATTCAGATCTGCATGTGTCCTTATTATATTTAAAACGAATGCCAAAATTTTTCGTTTACACCTTCTGTGTACCACATTCTCTAACATAATTTCGATTACAGGCTGAGCAACGATAATTTCTTACACTCACGTCGTGGTTTATGTCTGTCATTCGTAATTTTACTCGTTTTCTCTGCTCTCAACTGTGAAACCAAGAGGTCTTGAACGCTACACAGAGCATGCGTAAATCTCAGCTCTTCAGAGAGAGTGACGTGCCTCCTTAGTAGTCTCTATGTTCTTGATGAGGATGACAGGACGTCAAGCACCACCTGTGAGTCACGAATGATCTCTTACTTTGAGAAGCAATAGCTCCAGGAGGGTTTCTCCTTTGTCCCATTCTGCTGACCACTTGCGTGAAAGAAACACACATGTGTAATACATGGAAATAAATTTCCACAGACAGATATACAGATAGATGATACTTTTAAAAGTGTGTCAAATCTAAGCTTTCTTATTTTTTGAAGTCATTAGTGAAGCAGCTCATCTCAATTATCAATTGCAGATACAATTCGCGGAAAGATATGTTGTTAAGTCTTCTGGTATGTGCCTGAATTTTATAATGGCTGAATGCGATTTTCGAAGAGAGCGTGACACCTTCGAGCAAATAATGTGTACGTAATTGTTTGATCTAGGATGGCATCGTAGGAATATGAGCGAGAACGGAAAGTAGGAGCAAGTGAGACTAAAAAGAGTTGGGTGCAGGTCTGGTCGTATCGGACAGGCTGCTACACAGCTCCCACTCTCCGACGCTATCCCTCTGCTAACCGCCACGGGGACTTTTGGCTGCTCAGTTTCCTGCCTTGCCCGGTGCATCCCTCCTTAGCTAACCTGGTCGCCCAAGAATCCTCTTGAGCGACCATATTGATGGCGATCTCGGTGCGGACGCCAGATCAACACAGGATGCTGTGAAACAGTACTCCCATCCTCAGACTATCCACTACACCCGGCCTCCAGGTCGCTGGATTACAGGAGCACGCCACCACTCCCAGCCGCCAGTTTAATCCTTTCTACCGCTACTTTACGTACAATCTGCGATGTTAACCAACTATTTTTTTCTCCATACTCACAGCTTACTCGCCGATTTACCACGAAAACAAATGTGTATAGTGAACTTATACATTTCGTACTTTATGTTTCGATGTGACAGAGTACTCTGTCGCATATGACACGAACTGTTGTTACCTTGTCGGTCCACGCCGCAGTTTCAATCACGAATGCAATTCCTTCCATCACTTAGACGAAGAAAAACCACTTTTGTAACCTAAGGTACCGCCCCTAGCCGTTAGATGTACCCTCTATTGGTAGTGGTGCGAAGAATATATCGCACTCGATAATGTCAACACATTATTCTATTATTTAATGCAGTTGTTTTACATTGGATGGGACATTCATCCTTTAAAAACACATCTAGACTGCTCGTTGAGTACCAGTGCATTTTGTCGATGATTTGAAATCATGTAAAGTAAGTATTCAGATCTGCATGTGTCCTTATTATATTTAAAACGAATGCCAAAATTTTTCGTTTACACCTTCTGTGTACCACATTCTCTAACATAATTTCGATTACAGGCTGAGCAACGATAATTTCTTACACTCACGTCGTGGTTTATGTCTGTCATTCGTAATTTTACTCGTTTTCTCTGCTCTCAACTGTGAAACCGAGAGGTCTTGAACGCTACACAGAGCATGCGTAAATCTCAGCTCTTCAGAGAGAGTGACGTGCCTCCTTAGTAGTCTCTATGTTCTTGATGAGGATGACAGGACGTCAAGCACCACCTGTGAGTCACGAATGATCTCTTACTTTGAGAAGCAATAGCTCCAGGAGGGTTTCTCCTTTGTGCCATTCTGCTGACCACTTGCGTGCAAGAAACACACATGTCCAATACATGGAAATAAATTTCCACAGACAGATATACAGATAGATGATACTTTTAAAAGTGTGTCAAATCTAAGCTTTCTTATTTTTTGAAGTCATTAGTGAAGCAGCTCATCTCAATTATCAATTGCAGATACAATTCGTGGAAAGTCTTCTGATATGTGCCTGAATTTCGTAATGGCTGAATGCGATTTTCGAAGAGAGCGTGACACCTTCGAGCAAATAATGTGTACGTAATTGTTTGATCTAGGATGGCATCGTAGGAATATGAGCGAGAACGGAAAGTACGAGCAAGTGAGACTAAAAAGAGTTGGGTGCAGGTCTGGTCGTATCGGACAGGCTGCTACACAGCTCCCACTCTGCGACGCTATCCCTCTGCTAACCGCCACGGGGACTTTTGGCTGCTCAGTTTCCTGCCTTGCCCGGTGCATCCCTCCTTAGCTAACCTGGTCGCCCAAGACTCCTCTTGAGCGACCATATTGATGGCGATCTCGGTGCGGACGCCAGATCAACACAGGATGCTGTGAAACAGTAGTGCCATCCTCAGACTATCCACTACACCCGGCCTCCAGGTCGCTGGATTACAGGAGCACGCCACCACTCCCAGCCGCCAGTTTAATCCTTTCTACCGCTACTTTACGTACAATCTGCGATGTTAACCAACTATTTTTTTCTCCATACTCACAGCTTACTCGCCGATTTACCACGAAAACAAATGTGTATAGTGAACTTATACATTTCGTACTTTATGTTTCGATGTGACAGAGTACTCTGTCGCATATGACACGAACTGTTGTTACCTTGGCGGTCCACGCCGCAGTTTCAATCACGAATGCAATTCCTTCCATCACTTAGACGAAGAAAAACCACTTTTGTAACCTAAGGTACCGCCCCTAGCCGTTAGATGTACCCTCTATTGGTAGTGGTGCGAAGAATATATCGCACTCGATAATGTCAACACATTATTCTATTATTTAATGCAGTTGTTTTACATTGGATGGGACATTCATCCTTTAAAAACACATCTAGACTGCTCGTTGAGTACCAGTGCATTTTGTCGATGATTTGAAATCATGTAAAGTAAGTATTCAGATCTGCATGTGTCCTTATTATATTTAAAACGAATGCCAAAATTTTTCGTTTACACCTTCTGTGTACCACATTCTCTAACATAATTTCGATTACAGGCTGAGCAACGATAATTTCTTACACTCACGTCGTGGTTTATGTCTGTCATTCGTAATTTTACTCGTTTTCTCTGCTCTCAACTGTGAAACCGAGAGGTCTTGAACGCTACACAGAGCATGCGTAAATCTCAGCTCTTCAGAGAGAGTGACGTGCCTCCTTAGTAGTCTCTATGTTCTTGATGAGGATGACAGGACGTCAAGCACCACCTGTGAGTCACGAATGATCTCTTACTTTGAAAAGCAATAGCTCCAGGAGGGTTTCTCCTTTGTCCCATTCTGCTGACCACTTGCGTGAAAGAAACACACATGTGTAATACATGGAAATAAATTTCCACAGACAGATATACAGATAGATGATACTTTTAAAAGTGTGTCAAATCTAAGCTTTCTTATTTTTTGAAGTCATTAGTGAAGCAGCTCATCTCAATTATCAATTGCAGATACAATTCGTGGAAAGTCTTCTGGTATGTGCCTGAATTTCGTAATGGCTGAATGCGATTTTCGAAGAGAGCGTGACACCTTCGAGCAAATAATGTGTACGTAATTGTTTGATCTAGGATGGCATCGTAGGAATATGAGCGAGAACGGAAAGTACGAGCAAGTGAGACTACAAAGAGTTGGGTGCAGGTCTGGTCGTATCGGACAGGCTGCTACACAGCTCCCACTCTCCGACGCTATCCCTCTGCTAACCGCCACGGGGACTTTTGGCTGCTCAGTTTCCTGCCTTGCCCGGTGCATCCCTCCTTAGCTAACCTCGTCGCCCAAGACTCCTCTTGAGCGACCATATTGATGGCGATCTCAGTGCGGACGCCAGATCAACACAGGATGCTGTGAAACAGTACTCCCATCCTCAGACTATCCACTACACCCGGCCTCCAGGTCGCTGGATTACAGGAGCACGCCACCACTCCCAGCCGCCAGTGTAATGCTTTCTACCGCTACTTTACGTACAATCTGCGATGTTAACCAACTATTTTTTTCTCCATACTCACAGCTTACTCGCCGATTTACCACGAAAACTAATGTGTATAGTGAACTTATACATTTCGTACTTTATGTTTCGATGTAACAGAGTACTCTGTCGCATATGACACGAACTGTTGTTACCTTGGCGGTCCACGCCGCAGTTTCAATCACGAATGAAATTCCTTCCATCACTTAGACGAAGAAAAACCACTTTTGTAACCTAAGGTACCGCCCCTAGCCGTTAGATGTACCCTCTATTGGTAGTGGTGCGAAGAATATATCGCACTCGATAATGTCAACACATTATTCTATTATTTAATGCAGTTGTTTTACATTGGATGGGACATTCATCCTTTAAAAACACACCTAGACTGCTCGTTGAGTACCAGTGCATTTTATCGATGATTTGAAATCATGTAAAGTAAGTATTCAGATCTGCATGTGTCCTTATTATATTTAAAACGAATGCCAAAATTTTTCGTTTACACCTTCTGTGTACCACATTCTCTAACATAATTTCGATTACAGGCTGAGCAACGATAATTTCTTACACTCACGTCGTGGTTTATGTCTGTCATTCGTAATTTTACACGTTTTCTCTGCTCTCAACTGTGAAACCGAGAGGTCTTGAACGCTACACAGAGCATGCGTAAATCTCAGCTCTTCAGAGAGAGTGACGTGCCTCCTTAGTAGTCTCTATGTTCTTGATGAGGATGACAGGACGTCAAGCACCACCTGTGAGTCACGAATGATCTCTTACTTTGAGAAGCAATAGCTCCAGGAGGGTTTCTCCTTTGTGCCATTCTGCTGACCACTTGCGTGCAAGAAACACACATGTCCAATACATGGAAATAAATTTCCACAGACAGATATACAGATAGATGATACTTTTAAAAGTGTGTCAAATCTAAGCTTTCTTATTTTTTGAAGTCATTAGTGAAGCAGCACATCTCAATTATCAATTGCAGATACAATTCGTGGAAAGTCTTCTGATATGTGCCTGAATTTCGTAATGGCTGAATGCGATTTTCGAAGAGAGCGTGACACCTTCGAGCAAATAATGTGTACGTAATTGTTTGATCTAGGATGGCATCGTAGGAATATGAGCGAGAACGGAAAGTACGAGCAAGTGAGACTAAAAAGAGTTGGGTGCAGGTCTGGTCGTATCGGACAGGCTGCTACACAGCTCCCACTCTGCGACGCTATCCCTCTGCTAACCGCCACGGGGACTTTTGGCTGCTCAGTTTCCTGCCTTGCCCGGTGCATCCCTCCTTAGCTAACCTGGTCGCCCAAGACTCTTCTTGAGCGACCATATTGATGGCGATCTCAGTGCGGACGCCAGATCAACACAGGATGCTGTGAAACAGTACTCCCATCCTCAGACTATCCACTACACCCGGCCTCCAGGTCGCTGGATTACAGGAGCACGCCACCACTCCCAGCCGCCAGTGTAATCTTTTCTACCGCTACTTTACGTACAATCTGCGATGTTAACCAACTATTTTTTTCTCCATACTCAAAGCTTACTCGCCGATTTACCACGAAAACAAATGTGTATAGTGAACTTATACATTTCGTACTTTATGTTTCGATGTGACAGAGTACTCTGTCGCATATGACACGAACTGTTGTTACCTTGTCGGTCCACGCCGCAGTTTCAATCACGAATGCAATTCCTTCCATCACTTAGACGAAGAAAAACCACTTTTGTAACCTAAGGTACCGCCCCTAGCCGTTAGATGTACCCTCTATTGGTAGTGGTGCGAAGAATATATCGCACTCGATAATGTCAACACATTATTCTATTATTTAATGCAGTTGTTTTACATTGGATGGGACATTCATCCTTTAAAAACACATCTAGACTGCTCGTTGAGTACCAGTGCATTTTATCGATGATTTGAAATCATGTAAAGTAAGTATTCAGATCTGCATGTGTCCTTATTATATTTAAAACGAATGCCAAAATTTTTCGTTTACACCTTCTGTGTACCACATTCTCTAACATAATTTCGATTACAGGCTGAGCAACGATAATTTCTTACACTCACGTCGTGGTTTATGTCTGTCATTCGTAATTTTACTCGTTTTCTCTGCTCTTAACTGTGAAACCGAGAGGTCTTGAACGCTACACAGAGCATGCGTAAATCTCAGCTCTTCAGACAGAGTGACGTGCCTCCTTAGTAGTCTCTATGTTCTTGAAGAGGATGACAGGACGTCAAGCACCACCTGTGAGTCACGAATGATCTCTTACTTTGAGAAGCAATAGCTCCAGGAGGTTTTCTCCTTTGTCCCATTCTGCTGACCACTTGCGTGCAAGTAACACACATGTCCAATACTTGGAAATAAATTTCCACAGACAGATATACAGATAGATGATACTTTTAAAAGTGTGTCAAATCTAAGCTTTCTTATTTCTTGAAGTCATTAGTGAAGCAGCTCATCTCAATTATCAATTGCAGATACAATTCGTGGAAAGTCTTCTGGTATGTGCCTGAATTTCGTAATGGCTGAATGCGATTTTCGAAGAGAGCGTGACACCTTCGAGCAAATAATGTGTACGTAATTGTTTGATCTAGGATGGCATCGTAGGAATATGAGCGAGAACGGAAAGTACGAGCAAGTGAGACTAAAAAGAGTTGGGTGCAGGTCTGGTCGTATCGGACAGGCTGCTACACAGCTCCCACTCTCCGACGCTATCCCTCTGCTAACCGCCACGGGGACTTTTGGCTGCTCAGTTTCCTGCCTTGCCCGGTGCATCCCTCCTCAGCTAACCTGGTCACCCAAGACTCCTCTTGAGCGACCATATTGATTGCGATCTCAGTGCGGACGCCAGATCAACACAGGATGCTGTGAAACAGTACTCCCATCCTCAGACTATCCACTACACCCGGCCTCCAGGTCGCTGGATTACAGGAGCACGCCACCACTCCCAGCTGCCAGTGTAATCCTTTCTACCACTACTTTACGTACAATCTGCGATGTTAACCAACTATTTTTTTCTCCATACTCAAAGCTTACTCGCCGATTTACCACGAAAACAAATGTGTATAGTGAACTTATACATTTCGTACTTTATGTTTCGATGTGACAGAGTACTCTGTCGCATATGACACGAACTGTTGTTACCTTGGCGGTCCACGCCGCACTTTCAATCACGAATGCAATTCCTTCCATCACTTAGACGAAGAAAAACCACTTTTGTAACCTAAGGTACCGCCCCTAGCCGTTAGATGTACCCTCTATTGGTAGTGGTGCGAAGAATATATCGCACTCGATAATGTCAACACATTATTCTATTATTTAATGCAGTTGTTTTACATTGGATGGGACATTCATCCTTTAAAAACACACCTAGACTGCTCGTTGAGTACCAGTGCATTTTATCGATGATTTGAAATCATGTAAAGTAAGTATTCAGATCTGCATGTGTCCTTATTATATTTAAAACGAATGCCAAAATTTTTCGTTTACACCTTCTGTGTACCACATTCTCTAACATAATTTCGATTACAGGCTGAGCAACGATAATTTCTTACACTCACGTCGTGGTTTATGTCTGTCATTCGTAATTTTACTCGTTTTCTCTGCTCTTAACTGTGAAACCGAGAGGTCTTGAACGCTACACAGAGCATGCGTAAATCTCAGCTCTTCAGACAGAGTGACGTGCCTCCTTAGTAGTCTCTATGTTCTTGAAGAGGATGACAGGACGTCAAGCACCACCTGTGAGTCACGAATGATCTCTTACTTTGAGAAGCAATAGCTCCAGGAGGTTTTCTCCTTTGTCCCATTCTGCTGACCACTTGCGTGCAAGTAACACACATGTCCAATACTTGGAAATAAATTTCCACAGACAGATATACAGATAGATGATACTTTTAAAAGTGTGTCAAATCTAAGCTTTCTTATTTTTTGAAGTCATTAGTGAAGCAGCTCATCTCAATTATCAATTGCAGATACAATTCGTGGAAAGTCTTCTGGTATGTGCCTGAATTTCGTAATGGCTGAATGCGATTTTCGAAGAGAGCGTGACACCTTCGAGCAAATAATGTGTACCTAATTGTTTGATCTAGGATGGCATTGTAGGAATATGAGCGAGAACGGAAAGTACGAGCAAGTGAGACTAAAAAGAGTTGAGTGCAGGTCTGGTCGTATCAGACAGGCTGCTACACAGCTCCCACTCTCCGACGCTATCCCTCTGCTAACCCCCACGGGGACATTTGGCTGCTCAGTTTCCTGCCTGGCACGGTGCATCCCTCCTTAGCTAACCTGGTCGCCCAAGACTCCTCTTGAGCGACCATATTGATGGCGATCTCAGTGCGGACGCCAGATCAACACAGAATGCTGTGAAACAGTACTCCCTTCCTCAGAATATCCACTACACCCGGCCTCCAGGTCGCTGGATTACAGGAGCACGCCACCACTCCCAGCCGCCAGTGTAACGCTTTCTACCGCTACTTCACGTACAATCTGCGATGTTAACCAACTATTTTTTTCTCCATACTCACAGCTTACTCGCCGATTTACCACGAAAACAAATGTGTATAGTGAACTTATACATTTCGTACTTTATGTTTCGATGTGACGGAGTATTCTGTCGCATATGACATGAACTGTTGTTACCTTGGCGGTCCACGCCACAGTTTCAATCACGAATGCAATTCCTTCCATCACTTAGACGAAGAAAAACCACTTTTGTAACCTAAGGTACCGCCCCTAGCCGTTAGATGTACCCTCTATTGGTAGTGGTGCGAAGAATATATCGCACTCGATAATGTCAACACATTATTCTATTATTTAATGCAGTTGTTTTACATTGGATGGGACATTCATCCTTTAAAAACACACCTAGACTGCTCGTTGAGTACCAGTGCATTTTATCGATGATTTGAAATCATGTAAAGTAAGTATTCAGATCTGCATGTGTCCTTATTATATTTAAAACGAATGCCAAAATTTTTCGTTTACACCTTCTGTGTACCACATTCTCTAACATAATTTCGATTACAGGCTGAGCAACGATAATTTCTTACACTCACGTCGTGGTTTATGTCTGTCATTCGTAATTTTACTCGTTTTCTCTGCTCTCAACTGTGAAACCGAGAGGTCTTGAACGCTACACAGAGCATGCGTAAATCTCAGCTCTTCAGAGAGAGTGACGTGCCTCCTTAGTAGTCTCTATGTTCTTGATGAGGATGACAGGACGTCAAGCACCACCTGTGAGTCACGAATGATCTCTTACTTTGAGAAGCAATAGCTCCAGGAGGTTTTCTCCTTTGTCCCATTCTGCTGACCACTTGCGTGCAAGTAACACACATGTCCAATACTTGGAAATAGATTTCCACAGACAGATATACAGATAGATGATACTTTTAAAAGTGTGTCAAATGTAAGCTTTCTTATTTTTTGAAGTCATTAGTGAAGCAGCTCATCTCAATTATCAATTGCAGATACAATTCGCGGAAAGATATGTTGTTAAGTCTTCTGGTATGTGCCTGAATTTCGTAATGGCTGAATGCGATTTTCGAAGAGAGCGTGACACCTTCGAGCAAATAATGTGTACGTAATTGTTTGATCTAGGATGGCATCGTAGGAATATGAGCGAGAACGGAAAGTACGAGCAAGTGAGACTAAAAAGAGTTGGGTGCAGGTCTGGTCGTATCGGACAGGCTGCTACACAGCTCCCACTCTGCGACGCTATCCCTCTGCTAACCGACACGGGTACTTTTGGCTGCTCAGTTTCCTGCCTTGCCCGGTGCATCCCTCCTCAGCTAACCTGGTCACCCAAGACTCCTCTTGAGCGACCATATTGATTGCGATCTCAGTGCGGACGCCAGATCAACACAGGATGCTGTGAAACAGTACTCCCATCCTCAGACTATCCACTACACCCGGCCTCCAGGTCGCTGGATTACAGGAGCACGGCACCACTCCCAGCCGCCAGTGTAATCCTTTCTACCGCTACTTTACGTACAATCTGCGATGTTAACCAACTATTTTTTTCTCCATACTCACAGCTTACTCGCCGATTTACCACGAAAACTAATGTGTATAGTGAACTTATACATTTCGTACTTTATGTTTCGATGTGACAGAGTACTCTGTCGCATATGACACGAACTGTTGTTACCTTGTCGGTCCACGCCGCAGTTTCAATCACGAATGCAATTCCTTCCATCACTTAGACGAAGAAAAACCACTTTTGTAACCTAAGGTACCGCCCCTAGCCGTTAGATATACCCTCTATTGGTAGTGGTGCGAAGAATATATCGCACTCGATAATGTCAACACATTATTCTATTATTTAATGCAGTTGTTTTACATTGGATGGGACATTCATCCTTTAAAAACACACCTAGACTGCTCGTTGAGTACCAGTGCATTTTATCGATGATTTGAAATCATGTAAAGTAAGTATTCAGATCTGCATGTGTCCTTATTATATTTAAAACGAATGCCAAAATTTTTCGTTTACACCTTCTGTGTACCACATTCTCTAACATAATTTCGATTACAGGCTGAGCAACGATAATTTCTTACACTCACGTCGTGGTTTATGTCTGTCATTCGTAATTTTACACGTTTTCTCTGCTCTCAACTGTGAAACCGAGAGGTCTTGAACGCTACACAGAGCATGCGTAAATCTCAGCTCTTCAGAGAGAGTGACGTGCCTCCTTAGTAGTCTCTATGTTCTTGATGAGGATGACAGGACGTCAAGCACCACCTGTGAGTCACGAATGATCTCTTACTTTGAGAAGCAATAGCTCCAGGAGGTTTTCTCCTTTGTCCCATTCTGCTGACCACTTGCGTGCAAGTAACACACATGTCCAATACTTGGAAATAAATTTCCACAGACAGATATATGATACTTTTAAAAGTGTGTCAAATCTAAGCTTTCTTATTTTTTGAAGTCATTAGTGAAGCAGCTCATCTCAATTATCAATTGCAGATACAATTCGTGGAAAGTCTTCTGGTATGTGCCTGAATTTTGTAATGGCTGAATGCGATTTTCGAAGAGAGCTTG
Organism: Schistocerca gregaria; assembly: GCF_023897955.1. NCBI lineage: Eukaryota > Metazoa > Arthropoda > Insecta > Orthoptera > Acrididae > Schistocerca > Schistocerca gregaria. The sequence goes on from NC_064921.1 coordinate 217,870,036, forward strand.
ACACCTTCGAGCAAATAATGTGTACGTAATTGTTTGATCTAGGATGGCATCGTAGGAATATGAGCGAGAACGGAAAGTACGAGCAAGTGAGACTAAAAAGAGTTGGGTGCAGGTCTGGTCGTATCGGACAGGCTGCTACACAGCTCCCACTCTCCGACGCTATCCCTCTGCTAACCGCCACGGGGACATTTGGCCGCTCAGTTTCCTGCCTGGCACGGTGCATCCCTCCTTAGCTAACCTGGTCGCCCAAGACTCCTCTTGAGCGACCATATTGATGGCGATCTGAGTGCGGACGCCAGATCAACACAGGATGCTGTGAAACAGTACTCCCATCCTCAGAATATCCACTACACCCGGCCTCCAGGTCGCTGGATTACAGGAGCACGCCACCACTCCCAGCCGCCAGTGTAACGCTTTCTACCGCTACTTCACGTACAATCTGCGATGTTAACCAACTATTTTTTTCTCCATACTCACAGCTTACTCGCCGATTTACCACGAAAACAAATGTGTATAGTGAACTTATACATTTCGTACTTTATGTTTCGATGTGACGGAGTAGTCTGTCGCATATGACACGAACTGTTGTTACCTTGTCGGTCCACGCCGCAGTTTCAATCACGAATGCAATTCCTTCCATCACTTAGACGAAGAAAAACCACTTTTGTAACCTAAGGTACCGCCCCTAGCCGTTAGATGTACCCTCTATTGGTAGTGGTGCGAAGAATATATCGCACTCGATAATGTCAACACATTATTCTATTATTTAATGCAGTTGTTTTACATTGGATGGGACATTCATCCTTTAAAAACACACCTAGACTGCTCGTTGAGTACCAGTGCATTTTATCGATGATTTGAAATCATGTAAAGTAAGTATTCAGATCTGCATGTGTCCTTATTATATTTAAAACGAATGCCAAAATTTTTCGTGTACACCTTCTGTGTACCACATTCTCTAACATAATTTCGATTACAGGCTGAGCAACGATAATTTCTTACACTCACGTCGTGGTTTATGTCTGTCATTCGTAATTTTACTCGTTTTCTCTGCTCTCAACTGTGAAACCGAGAGGTCTTGAACGCTAAACAGAGCATGCGTAAATCTCAGCTCTTCAGAGAGAGTGACGTGCCTCCTTAGTAGTCTCTATGTTCTTGATGAGGATGACAGGACGTCAAGCACCACCTGTGAGTCACGAATGATCTCTTACTTTGAGAAGCAATAGCTCCAGGAGGTATTCTCCTTTGTCCCATTCTGCTGACCACTTGCGTGCAAGTAACACACATGTCCAATACTTGGAAATAGATTTCCACAGACAGATATACAGATAGATGATACTTTTAAAAGTGTGTCAAATCTAAGCTTTCTTATTTTTTGAAGTCATTAGTGAAGCAGATCATCTCAATTATCAATTGCAGATACAATTAGCGGAAAGATATGTTGTTAAGTCTTCTGGTATGTGCCTGAATTTCGTAATGGCTGAATGCGATTTTCGAAGAGAGCGTGACACCTTCGAGCAAATAATGTGTACGTAATTGTTTGATCTAGGATGGCATCGTAGGAATATGAGCGAGAACGGAAAGTACGAGCAAGTGAGACTAAAAAGAGTTGGGTGCAGGTCTGGTCGTATCGGACAGGCTGCTACACAGCTCCCACTCTCCGACGCTATCCCTCTGCTAACCGCCACGGGTACTTTTGGCTGCTCAGTTTCCTGCCTGGCACGGTGCATCCCTCCTCAGCTAACCTGGTCACCCAAGACTCCTCTTGAGCGACCATATTGATTGCGATCTCAGTGCGGACGCCAGATCAACACAGGATGCTGTGAAACAGTACTCCCATCCTCAGACTATCCACTACACCCGGCCTCCAGGTCGCTGGATTACAGGAGCACGCCACCACTCCCAGCCGCCAGTGTAATCCTTTCTACCGCTACTTTACGTACAATCTGCGATGTTAACCAATTATTTTTTTCTCCATACTCACAGCTTACTCGCTGATTTACCACGAAAACAAATGTGTATAGTGAACTTATACATTTCGTACTTTATGTTTCGATGTGACAGAGTACTCTGTCGCATATGACACGAACTGTTGTTACCTTGGCGGTCCACGCCGCAGTTTCAATCACGAATGCAATTCCTTCCATCACTTAGACGAAGAAAAACCACTTTTGTAACCTAAGGTACCGCCCCTAGCCGTTAGATGTACCCTCTATTGGTAGTGGTGCGAAGAATATATCGCACTCGATAATGTCAACACGTTATTCTATTATTTAATGCAGTTGTTTTACATTGGATGGGACATTCATCCTTTAAAAACACACCTAGACTGCTCGTTGAGTACCAGTGCATTTTATCGATGATTTGAAATCATGTAAAGTAAGTATTCAGATCTGCATGTGTCCTTATTATATTTAAAACGAATGCCAAAATTTTTCGTTTACACCTTCTGTGTACCACATTCTCTAACATAATTTCGATTACAGGCTGAGCAACGATAATTTCTTACACTCACGTCGTGGTTTATGTCTGTCATTCGTAATTTTACACGTTTTCTCTGCTCTCAACTGTGAAACCGAGAGGTCTTGAACGCTACACAGAGCATGCGTAAATCTCAGCTCTTCAGAGAGAGTGACGTGCCTCCTTAGTAGTCTCTATGTTCTTGATGAGGATGACAGGACGTCAAGCACCACCTGTGAGTCACGAATGATCTCTTACTTTGAGAAGCAATAGCTCCAGGAGGGTTTCTCCTTTGTCCCATTCTGCTGACCACATGCGTGCAAGAAACACACATGTCCAATACATGGAATTAAATTTCCACAGACAGATATACAGATAGATGATACTTTTAAAAGTGTGTCAAATCTAAGCTTTCTTATTTTTTGAAGTCATTAGTGAAGCAGCTCATCTCAATTATCAATTGCAGATACAATTCGTGGAAAGTCTTCTGGTATGTGCATGAATTTCGTAATGGCTGAATGCGATTTTCGAAGAGAGCGTGACACCTTCGAGCAAATAATGTGTACGTAATTGTTTGATCTAGGATGGCATCGTAGGAATATGAGCGAGAACGGAAAGTACGAGCAAGTGAGACTAAAAAGAGTTGGGTGCAGGTCTGGCAGTATCGGACAGGCTGCTACACAGCTCCCACTCTCCGACGCTATCCCTCTGCTAACCGCCACGGGGACTTTTGGCTGCTCAGTTTCCTGCCTTGCCCAGTGCATCCCTCCTTAGCTAACCTGGTCGCCCAAGACACCTCTTGAGCGACCATATTGATGGCGATCGCAGTGCGGACGCCAGATCAACACAGGATGCTGTGAAACAGTACTCCCATCCTCAGACTATCCACTACACCCGGGCTCCAGGTCGCTGGATTACAGGAGCACGCCACCACTCCCAGCCGCCAGTGTAATCCTTTCTACCGCTACATTACGTACAATCTGCGATGTTAACCATTTATTTTTTTCTCCATACTCAAAGCTTACTCGCCGATTTACCACGAAAACAAATGTGTATAGTGAACTTATACATTTCGTACTTTATGTTTCGATGTGACAGAGTACTCTGTCGCATATGACACGAACTGTTGTTACCTTGGCGGTCCACGCCGCAGTTTCAATCACGAATGCAATTCCTTCCATCACTTAGACGAAGAAAAACCACTTTTGTAACCTAAGGTACCGCCCCTAGCCGTTAGATGTACCCTCTATTGGTAGTGGTGCGAAGAATATATCGCACTCGATAATGTCAACACATTATTCTATTATTAATGCAGTTGTTTTACATTGGATGGGACATTCATCCTTTAAAAACACATCTAGACTGCTCGTTGAGTACCAGTGCATTTTATCGATGATTTGAAATCATGTAAAGTAAGTATTGAGATCTGCATGTGTCCTTATCATATTTAAAACGAATGCCAAAATTTTTCGTTTACACCTTCTGTGTACCACATTCTCTAACATAATTTCGATTACAGGCTGAGCAACGATAATTTCTTACACTCACGTCGTGGTTTATGTCTGTCATTCGTAATTTTACTCGTTTTCTCTGCTCTCAACTGTGAAACCGAGAGGTCTTGAACGCTACACAGAGCATGCGTAAATCTCAGCTCTTAGAGACAGAGTGACGTGCCTCCTTAGTAGTCTCTATGTTCTTGAAGAGGATGACAGGACGTCAAGCACCACCTGTGAGTCACGAATGATCTCTTACTTTGAGAAGCAATAGCTCCAGGAGGTTTTCTCCTTTGACCCATTCTGCTGACCACTTGCGTGCAAGTAACACACTTGTACAATACTTGGAAATAAATTTCCACAGACAGATATACAGATAGATGATACTTTTAAAAGTGTGTCAAATCTAAGCTTTCTTATTTTTTTGAAGTCATTAGTGAAGCAGCTCATCTCAATTATCAATTGCAGATACAATTCGTGGAAAGATATGTTGTTATGTCTTCTGGTATGTGCCTGAATTTCGTAATGGCTGAATGCGATTTTCGAAGAGAGCGTGACACCTTCGAGCAAATAATGTGTACGTAATTGTTTGATCTAGGATGGCATCGTAGGAATATGAGCGAGAACGGAAAGTACGAGCAAGTGAGACTCAGAAGAGTTGGGTGCAGGTCTGGTCGTATCGGACAGGCTGCTACACAGCTCCCACTCTCCGACGCTATCCCACTGCTAACCGCCACGGGGACTTTTGGCTGCTCAGTTTCCTGCCTTGCCCGGTGCATCCCTCCTTAGCTAACCTGGTCGCCCAAGACTCCTCTTGAGCGACCATATTGATGGCGATCTCAATGCGGACGCCAGATCAACACACGATGCAGTGAAACAGTACTCCCATCCTCAGACTATCCACTACACCCGGCCTCCAGGTCGCTGGATTACAGGAGCACGCCACCACTCCCAGCCCCCAGTGTAATCCTTTCTACCGCTACTTTACGTACAGTCTGCGATGTTAACAAACTATTTTTTCTCCATACTCACAGCTTACTCGCCGATTTACCACGAAAACAAATGTGTATAGTGAACTTATACATTTCGTACTTTATGTTTCGATGTGACAGAGTACTCTGTCGCATATGACACGAACTGTTGTTACCTTGTCGGTCCACGCCGCAGTTTCAATCACGAATGCAATTCCTTCCATCACTTAGACGAAGAAAAACCACTTTTGTAACCTAAGGTACCGCCCCTAGCCGTTAGATGTACCCTCTATTGGTAGTGGTGCGAAGAATATATCGCACTCGATAAAGTCAACACATTATTCTATTATTTAATGCAGTTGTTTTACATTGGATGGGACATTCATCATTTAAAAACACATCTAGACTGCTCGTTGAGTACCAGTGCATTTTATCGATGATTTGAAATCATGTAAAGTAAGTATTGAGATCTGCATGTGTCTTTATTATATTTAAAACGAATGCCAAAATTTTTCGTTTACACCTTCAGTGTACCACATTCTCTAACATAATTTCGATTACAGGCTGAGCAACGATAATTTCTTACACTCACGTCGTGGTTTATGTCTGTCATTCGTAATCTTACTCGTTTTCTCTGCTCTCAACTGTGAAACCGAGAGGTCTTGAACGCTACACAGAGCATGCGTAAATCTCAGCTCTTCAGACAGAGTGACGTGCCTCCTTAGTAGTCTCTATGTTCTTGATGAGGATGACAGGACGTCAAGCACCACCTGTGAGTCACGAATGATCTCTTACTTTGAGAAGCAATAGCTCCAGGAGGTTTTCTCCTTTGTCCCATTCTGCTGACCACTTGCGTGCAAGAAACACACATGTCCAATTCTTGGAAATAAATTTCCACAGACAGATATACAGATAGATGATACTTTTAAAAGTGTGTCAAATCTAAGCTTTCTTATTTTTTGAAGTCATTAGTGAAGCAGCTCATCTCAATTATCAATTGCAGATACAATTCGTGGAAAGATATGTTGTTATGTCTTCTGGTATGTGCCTGAATTTCGTAATGGCTGAATGCGATTTTCGAAGAGAGCGTGACACCTTCGAGCAAATAATGTGTACGTAATTGTTTGATCTAGGATGGCATCGTAGGAATATGAGCGAGAACGGAAAGTACGAGCAAGTGAGACTCAGAAGAGTTGGGTGCAGGTCTGGTCGTATCGGACAGGCTGCTACACAGCTCCCACTCTCCGACGCTATTCCTCTGCTAACCGCCACGGGGACTTTTGGCTGCTCAGTTTCCTGCCTTGCCCGGTGCATCCCTCCTTAGCTAACCTGGTCGCCCAAGACTCCTCTTGAGCGACAATATTGATGGCGATCTCAATGCGGACGCCAGATCAACACACGATGCTGTGAAACAGTACTCCCATCCTCAGACTATCCACTACACCCGGCCTCCATGTCGCTGGATTACAGGAGCACGCCACCACTCCCAGCCGCCAGTGTAATCCTTTCTACCGCTACTTTACGTACAGTCTGCGATGTTAACGAACTATTTTTTTCTCCATACTCACAGCTTACTCGCCGATTTACCACGAAAACAAATGGGTATAGTGAACTTATACATTTCGTACTTTATGTTTCGATGTGACAGAGTACTCTGTCGCATATGACACGAACTGTTGTTACCTTGGCGGTCCACGCCGCAGTTTCAATCACGAATGCAATTCCTTCCATCACTTAGACGAAGAAAAACCACTTTTGTAACCTAAGGTACCGCCCCTAGCCGTTAGATGTACCCTCTATTGGTAGTGGTGCGAAGAATATATCGCACTCGATAATGTCAACACATTATTCTATTATTTAATGCAGTTGTTTTACATTGGATGGGACATTCATCCTTTAAAAACACATCTAGACTGCTCGTTGAGTACCAGTGCATTTTATCGGTGATTTGAAATCATGTAAAGTAAGTATTCAGATCTGCATGTGTCCTTATTATATTTAAAACGAATGCCAAAATTTTTCGTTTACACCTTCTGTGTACCACATTCTCTAACATAATTTCGATTACAGGCTGAGCAACGATAATTTCTTACACTCACGTCGTGGTTTATGTCTGTCATTCGTAATCTTACTCGTTTTCTCTGCTCTCAACTGTGAAACCGAGAGGTCTTGAACGCTACACAGAGCATGCGTAAATCTCAGCTCTTCAGAGTGAGTGACGTGCCTCCTTAGTAGTCTCTATGTTCTTGATGAGGATGACAGGACGTCAAGCACCACCTGTGAGTCACGAATGATCTCTTACTTTGAGAAGCAATAGCTCCAGGAGGTTTTCTCCTTTGTCCCATTCTGCTGACCACTTGCGTGCAAAAAACACACATGTCCAATACTTGGAAATAAATTTCCACAGACAGATATACAGATAGATGATACTTTTAAAAGTGTGTCAAATCTAAGCTTTCTTATTTTTTGAAGTCATTAGTGAAGCAGCTCATCTCAATTATCAATTGCAGATACAATTCGCGGAAAGATATGTTGTTAAGTCTTCTGGTATGTGCCTGAATTTCGTAATGGCTGAATGCGATTTTCGAAGAGAGCGTGACACCTTCGAGCAAATAATGTGTACGTAACAATTTGATCTAGGATGGCATCGTAGGAATATGAGCGAGAACGCAAAGTACGAGCAAGTGAGATTAAAAAGAGTTGGGTGCAGGTCTGGTCATATCGGACAGGCTGCTACACAGCTCCCACTCTCCGACGCTATCCCTCTGCTAACCGCCACGGGGACTTTTGGCTGCTCAGTATCCTGCCTTGCCTGGAGCATCCCTCCTTAGCTAACCTGGTCGCCCAAGACTCCTCTTGAGCGACCATATTGATGGCGATCTCAGTGCGGACGCCAGATCAACACAGGATGCTGTGAAACAGTACTCCCATCCTCAGACTATCCACTACACCCGGCCTCCAGGTCGCCGGATTACAGGATCACGCCACCACTCCCAGCCGCCAGTGTAATCCTTTCCACCGCTACTTTACGTACAATCTGCGATGTTAACCAACTATTTTTTTCTCCATACTCACAGCTTACTCGCCGATTTACCACGAAAACAAATGTGTATAGTAAACTTATACATTTCGTACTTTACGTTTCGATGTGACAGAGTACTCTGTCGCATATGACACGAACTGTTGTTACCTTGGCGGTCCACGCCGCAGTTTCAATCACAAATGCAATTCCTTCCATCACTTAGACGAAGAAAAACCACTTTTGTAACCTAAGGTACCGCCCCTAGCCGTTAGATGTACCCTCTATTGGTAGTGGTGCGAAGAATATATCACACTCGATAATGTCAACACATTATTCTATTATTTAATGCAGTTGTTTTACATTGGATGGGACATTCATCCTTTAAAAACACATCTAGACTGCTCGTTGAGTACCAGTGCATTTTATCGATGATTTGAAATTATGTAAAGTAAGTATTCAGATCTGCATGTGTCCTTATTATATTTAAAACGAATGCCAAAATTTTTCGTTTACACCTTCTGTGTACCACATTCTCTAACATAATTTCGATTACAGGCTGAGCAACGATAATTTCTTACACTCACGTCGTGGTTTATGTCTGTCATTCGTAATTTTACTCGTTTTCTCTGCTCTCAATTGTGAAACCGAGAGGTCTTGAACGCTACACAGAGCATGCGTAAATCTCAGCTCTTCAGAGAGAGTGACGTGCCTCCTTAGTAGTCTCTATGTTCTTGATGAGGATGACAGGACGTCAAGCACCACCTGTGAGTCACGAATGATCTCTTACTTTGAGAAGCAATAGCTCCAGGAGGTTTTCTCCTTTGTCCCATTCTGCTGACAACTTGCGTGCAAGAAACACACATGTCCAATACTTGGAAATAAATTTCCACAGACAGATATACAGATAGATGATACTTTTAAAAGTGTGTCAAACCTAAGCTTTCTTATTTTTTGAAGTCATTAGTGAAGCAGCTCATCTCAATTATCAATTGCAGATACAATTCGTGGAAAGATATGTTGTTAAGTCCTCTGGTATGTGCCTGAATTTCGTAATGGCTGAATGCGATTTTCGAAGAGAACGTGACACCTTCGAGCAAATAATGTGTACGTAATTGTTTGATCTAGGATGGCATCGTATTAATATAAGCGAGAACGGAAAGTACAAGCAAGTGAGACTAAAAAGAGTTGGGTGCAGGTCTGGTCGTATCGGACAGGCTGCTACACAGCTCCCACTCTGCGACGCTATCCCTCTGCTAACCGCCACGGGGACTTTTGGCTGCTCAGTTTCCTGCCTTGCCCGGTGCATCCCTCTTTAGCTAACCTGGTCGCCCAGGACTCCTCTTGAGCGACCATATTGATGGCGATCTCAGTGCGGACGACAGATCAACACAGGATGCTGTGAAACAGTACTCCCATCCTCAAACTATCCACTACACCCGGCCTCCAGATCGCTGGATAACAGGAGCACGCCACTACTCCCAGCCGCCAGTGTAATCCTTTCTACCGCTACTTTACGTACAATCTGCGATGTTAACCAACTATTTTTTTCTCCATACTCACAGCTTACTCGCCGATTTACCACGAAAACAAATGTGTATAGTGAACTTATACATTTCGTACTTTATGTTTCGATGTGACAGAGTACTCTGTCGCATATGACACGAACTGTTGTTACCTTGGCGGTCCACACCGCAGTTTCAATCACGAATGCAATTCCTTCCATCACTTAGACGAAGAAAAACCACTTTTGTAACCTAAGGTACCACCCCTAGCCGTTAGATGTACCCTCTATTGGTAGTGGTGCGAAGAATATATCGCACTCGATAATGTCAACACATTATTCTATTATTTAATGCAGTTGTTTTACATTGGATGGGACCTTCATCCTTTAAAAACACATCTAGACTGCTCGTTGAGTACCAGTGCATTTTGTCGATGATTTGAAATCATGTAAAGTAAGTATTCAGATCTGCATGTGTCCTTATTATATTTAAAACGAATGCCAAAATTTTTCGTTTACACCTTCTGTGTACCACATAATTTCGATTACAGGCTGAGCAACGATAATTTCTTACACTCATGTCGTGGTTTATGTCTGTCATTCGTAATTTTACTCGTTTTCTCTGCTCTCAACTGTGAAACCGAGAGGTCTTGAACGCTACACAGAGCATGCGTAAATCTCAGCTCTTCATAGAGAGTGACGTGCCTCCTTAGTAGTCTCTATGTTCTTGATGAGGATGACAGGACGTCAAGCACCACCTGTGAGTCACGAATGATCTCTTACTTTGAGAAGCAATAGCTCCAGGAGGTTTTCTCCTTTGTCCCATTCTGCTGACCACTTGCGTGCAAGAAACACACATGTCCAATACTTGGAAATAAATTTCCACAGACAGATATACAGATAGATGATACTTTTAAAAGTGTGTCAAATCTAAGCTTTCTTATTTTTTGAGGTCATTAGTGAAGCAGCTCATCTCAATTATCAATTGCAGATACAATTCGTGGAAAGATATGTTGTTAAGTCTTCTGGTATGTGCCTGAATTTCGTAATGGCTGAATGCGATTTTCGAAGAGAGCGTGACAACTTCGAGCAAATAATGTGTACTTAATTGTTTGATCTAGGATGGCATCGTAGGAATATGAGCGAGAACGGAAAGTACGAGCAAGTGAGACTAAAAAGAGTTGGGTGCAGGTCTGGTCGTATCGGACAGGCTGCTACACAGCTCCCACTGTACGACGCTATCCCTCTGCTAACCGCCACGGGGACTTTTGGCTGCTCAGTTTCCTGCCTTGCCCGGTGCATCCCTCCTTAGCTAACCTGGTCGCCCAAGACTCCTCTTGAGCGACCATATTGATGGCGATCTCAGTGCGGACGCCAGATCAACACAGGATGCTGTGAAACAGTACTCCCATCCTCAGACTATCCACTACACCCGGCCTCCAGGTCGCTGGATTACAGGAGCACGCCACCACTCCCAGCCGCCAGTGTAATCCTTTCTACCGCTACTTTACGTACAATCTGCGATGTTAACCAACTATTTTTTTCTCCATACTCACAGCTTACTCGCCGATTTACCACGAAAACAAATGTGTATAGTGAACTTATACATTTCGTACTTTATGTTTCGATGTGACAGAGTACTCTGTCGCATATGACACGAACTGTTGTTACCTTGTCGGTCCACGCCGCAGTTTCAATCACGAATGCAATTCCTTCCATCACTTAGACGAAGAAAAACCACTTTTGTAACCTAAGGTACCGCCCCTAGCCGTTAGATGTACCCTCTATTGGTAGTGGTGCGAAGAATATATCGCACTCGATAATGTCAACACATTATTCTACTATTTAATGCAGTTGTTTTACATTGGATACGACATTCATAATTTAAAAACATATCTAGACTGCTCGTTGAGTACCAGTGCATTTTATCGATGATTTGAAATCATGTAAAGTAAGTATTCAGATCTGCATGTGACCTTATTATATTTAAAACGAATGCCAAAATTTTTCGTTTACACCTTCTGTGTACCACATAATTTCGATTACAGGCTGAGCAACGATAATTTCTTACACTCATGTCGTGGTTTATGTCTGTCATTCCTAATTTTACTCGTTTTCTCTGCTCTCAACTGTGAAACCGAGAGGTCTTGAACGCTACACAGAGCATGCGTAAGTCTCAGCTCTTCAGAGAGAGTGACGTGCCTCCTTAGTAGTCTCTATGTTCTTGATGAGGATGACAGGACGTCAAGCACCACCTGTGAGTCACGAATGATCTCTTACTTTGAGAAGCAATAGCTCCAGGAGGTTTTCTCCTTTGTCCCATTCTGCTGACCACTTGCGTGCAAGAAACACACATGTCCAATACTTGGAAATAAATTTCCACAGACAGATATACAGATAGATGATACTTTTAAAAGTGTGTCAAATCTAAGCTTTCTTATTTTTTGAAGTCATTAGTGAAGCAGCTCATCTCAATTATCAATTGCAGATACAATTCGTGGAAAGATATGTTGTTAAGTCTTCTGGTATGTGCCTGAATTTCGTAATGGCTGAATGCGATTTTCGAAGAGAGCGTGACAACTTCGAGCAAATAATGTGTACTTAATTGTTTGATCTAGGATGGCATCGTAGGAATATGAGCGAGAACGGAAAGTACGAGCAAGTGAGACTAAAAAGAGTTGGGTGCAGGTCTGGTCGTATCGGACAGGCTGCTACACAGCTCCCACTCTCCGACGCTATCCCTCTGCTAACCGCCACGGGGACTTTTGGCTGCTCAGTTTCCTGCCTTGCCCGGTGCATCCCTCCTTTGCTAACCTGGTCGCCCAAGACTCCTCTTGAGCGACCATATTGATGGCGATCTCAGTGCGGACGCCAGATCAACACAGGATGCTGTGAAACAGTACTCCCATCCTCAGACTATCCACTACACCCGGCCTCCAGGTCGCTGGATTACAGGAGCACGCCACCACTCCCAGCCGCCAGTGTAATCCTTTCTACCGCTACTTTACGTACAATCTGCGATGTTAACCAACTATGTTTTTCTCCATACTCACAGCTTACTCGCCGATTTACCACGAAAACAAATGTGTATAGTGAACTTATACATTTCGTACTTTATGTTTCGATGTGACAGAGTACTCTGTCGCATATGACACGAACTGTTGTTACCTTGTCGGTCCACGCCGCAGTTTCAATCACGAATGCAATTCCTTCCATCACTTAGACGAAGAAAAACCACTTTTGTAACCTAAGGTACCGCCCCTAGCCGTTAGATGTACCCTCTATTGGTAGTGGTGCGAAGAATATATCGCACTCGATAATGTCAACACATTATTCTACTATTTAATGCAGTTGTTTTACATTGGATACGACATTCATAATTTAAAAACATATCTAGACCTCTCGTTGAGTACCAGTGCATTTTATCGATGATTTGAAATCATGTAAAGTAAGTATTCAGATCTGCATGTGACCTTATTATATTTAAAACGAATGCCAAAATTTTTCGTTTACACCTTCTGTGTACCACATAATTTCGATTACAGGCTGAGCAACGATAATTTCTTACACTCATGTCGTGGTTTATGTCTGTCATTCCTAATTTTACTCGTTTTCTCTGCTCTCAACTGTGAAACCGAGAGGTCTTGAACGCTACACAGAGCATGCGTAAGTCTCAGCTCTTCAGAGAGAGTGACGTGCCTCCTTAGTAGTCTCTATGTTCTTGATGAGGATGACAGGACGTCAAGCACCACCTGTGAGTCACGAATGATCTCTTACTTTGAGAAGCAATAGCTCCAGGAGGTTTTCTCCTTTGTCCCATTCTGCTGACCACTTGCGTGCAAGAAACACACATGTCCAATACTTGGAAATAAATTTCCACAGACAGATATACAGATAGATGATACTTTTAAAAGTGTGTCAAATCTAAGCTTTCTTATTTTTTGAAGTCATTAGTGAAGCAGCTCATCTCAATTATCAATTGCAGATACAATTCGTGGAAAGATATGTTGTTAAGTCTTCTGGTATGTGCCTGAATTTCGTAATGGCTGAATGCGATTTTCGAAGAGAGCGTGACAACTTCGAGCAAATAATGTGTACTTAATTGTTTGATCTAGGATGGCATCGTAGGAATATGAGCGAGAACGGAAAGTACGAGCAAGTGAGACTAAAAAGAGTTGGGTGCAGGTCTGGTCGTATCGGACAGGCTGCTACACAGCTCCCACTCTGCGACGCTATCCCTCTGCTAACCGCCACGGGGACTTTTGGCTGCTCAGTTTCCTGCCTTGCCCGGTGCATCCCTCCTTAGCTAACCTGGTCGCCCAAGACTCCTCTTGAGCGACCATATTGATGGCGATCTCAGTGCGGACGCCAGATCAACACAGGATGCTGTGAAACAGTACTCCCATCCTCAGACTATCCACTACATCCGGCCTCCAGGTCGCTGGATTACAGGAGCACGCCACCACTCCCAGCCGCCAGTGTAATCCTTTCTACCGCTACTTTACGTACAATCTGCGATGTTAACGAACTATTTTTTTCTCCATACTCACAGCTTACTCGCCGATTTACCACGAAAACAAATGTGTATAGTGAACTTATACATTTCGTACTTTATGTTTCGATGTGACAGAGTACTCTGTCGCATATGACACGAACTGTTGTTACCTTGGCGGTCCACGCCGCAGTTTCAATCACGAATGCAATTCCTTCCATCACTTAGACGAAGAAAAACCACTTTTGTAACCTAAGGTACCGCCCCTAGCCGTTAGATGTACCCTCTATTGGTAGTGGTGCGAAGAATATATCGCACTCGATAATGTCAACACATTATTCTATTATTTAATGCAGTTGTTTTACATTGGATGGGACATTCATCCTTTAAAAACACATCTAGACTGCTCGTTGAGTACCAGTGCATTTTGTCGATGATTTGAAATCATGTAAAGTAAGTATTCAGATCTGCATGTGTCCTCATTATATTTAAAACGAATGCCAAAATTTTTCGTTTACACCTTCTGTGTACCACATTCGCTAACATAATTTCGATTACAGGCTGAGCAACGATAATTTCTTACACTCACGTCGTGGTTTATGTCTGTCATTCGTAATTTTACTCGTTTTCTCTGCTCTCAACTGTGAAACCGAGAGGTCTTGAACGCTACACAGAGCATGCGTAAATCTCAGCTCTTCAGAGAGAGTGACGTGCCTCCTTAGTAGTCTCTATGTTCTTGATGAGGATGACAGGACGTCAAGCACCACCTGTGAGTCACGAATGATCTCTTACTTTGAGAAGCAATAGCTCCAGGAGGTTTTCTCCTTTGTCCCATTCTGCTGACCACTTGCGTGCAAGAGACACACATGTCCAATACTTGGAAATAAATTTCCACAGACAGATATACAGATAGATGATACTTTTAAAAGTGTGTCAAATCTAAGCTTTCTTATTTTTTGAAGTCATTAGTGAAGCAGCTCATCTCAATTATCAATTGCAGATACAGTTCGTGGAAAGATATGTTGTTAAGTCTTCTGGTATGTGGCTGAATTTCGTAATGGCTGAATGCGATTTTCGAAGAGAGCGTGACACCTTCGAGCAAATAATGTGTACGTAATTGTTTGATCTAGGATGGCATCGTAGGAATATGAGCGAGAACGGAAAGTACGAGCAAGTGAGACTAAAAAGTGTTGGGTGCAGGTCTGGTCGTATCGGACAGGCTGCTACACAGCTCCCACTCTGCGACGCTATCCCTCTGCTAACCGCCACGGGGACTTTTGGCTGCTCAGTTTCCTGCCTTGCCCGGTGCATCCCTCCTTAGCTAACCTGGTCGCCCAAGACTCCTCTTGAGCGACCATATTGATGGCGATCTCAGTGCGGACGCCAGATCAACACAGGATGCTGTGAAACAGTACTCCCATCCTCAGACTATCCACTACACCCGGCCTCCAGGTCGCTGGATTACAGGAGCACGCCACCACTCCCAGCCGCCAGTGTAATCCTTTCTACCGCTACTTTACGTACAATCTGCGATGTTAACCAACTATTTTTTTCTCCATACTCACAGCTTACTCGCCGATTTACCACGAAAACAAATGTGTATAGTGAACTTATACATTTCGTACTTTATGTTTCGATGTGACAGAGTACTCTGTCGCATATGACACGAACTGTTGTTACCTTGGCGGTCCACGCCGCAGTTTCAATCACGAATGCAATTCCTTCCATCACTTAGACGAAGAAAAACCACTTTTGTAACCTAAGGTACCGCCCCTAGCCGTTAGATGTACCCTCTATTGGTAGTGGTGCGAAGAATATATCGCACTCGATAATGTCAACACATTATTCTACTATTTAATGCAGTTGTTTTACATTGGATACGACATTCATAATTTAAAAACATATCTAGACCTCTCGTTGAGTACCAGTGCATTTTATCGATGATTTGAAATCATGTAAAGTAAGTATTCAGATCTGCATGTGACCTTATTATATTTAAAACGAATGCCAAAATTTTTCGTTTACACCTTCTGTGTACCACATAATTTCGATTACAGGCTGAGCAACGATAATTTCTTACACTCATGTCGTGGTTTATGTCTGTCATTCCTAATTTTACTCGTTTTCTCTGCTCTCAACTGTGAAACCGAGAGGTCTTGAACGCTACACAGAGCATGCGTAAGTCTCAGCTCTTCAGAGAGAGTGACGTGCCTCCTTAGTAGTCTCTATGTTCTTGATGAGGATGACAGGACGTCAAGCACCACCTGTGAGTCACGAATGATCTCTTACTTTGAGAAGCAATAGCTCCAGGAGGATTTCTCCTTTGTCCCATTCTGCTGACCACTTGCGTGCAAGAAACACACATGTCCAATACTTGGAAATAAATTTCCACAGACAGATATACAGATAGATGATACTTTTAAAAGTGTGTCAAATCTAAGCTTTCTTATATTTTGAAGTCATTAGTGAAGCAGCTCATCTCAATTATCAATTGCAGATACAATTCGTGGAAAGATATGTTGTTAAGTCTTCTGGTATGTGCCTGAATTTCGTAATGGCTGAATGCGATTTTCGAAGAGAGCGTGACAACTTCGAGCAAATAATGTGTACTTAATTGTTTGATCTAGGATGGCATCGTAGGAATATGAGCGAGAACGGAAAGTACGAGCAAGTGAGACTAAAAAGAGTTGGGTGCAGGTCTGGTCGTATCGGACAGGCTGCTACACAGCTCCCACTCTCCGACGCTATCCCTCTGCTAACCGCCACGGGGACTTTTGGCTGCTCAGTTTCCTGCCTTGCCCGGTGCATCCCTCCTTAGCTAACCTGGTCGCCCAAGACTCCTCTTGAGCGACCATATTGATGGCGATCTCAGTGCGGACGCCAGATCAACACAGGATGCTGTGAAACAGTACTCCCATCCTCAGACTATCCACTACACCCGGCCTCCAGGTCGCTGGATTACAGGAGCACGCCACCACTCCCAGCCGCCAGTGTAATCCTTTCTACCGCTACTTTACGTACAATCTGCGATGTTAACGAACTATTTTTTTCTCCATACTCACAGCTTACTCGCCGATTTACCACGAAAACAAATGTGTATAGTGAACTTATACATTTCGTACTTTATGTTTCGATGTGACAGAGTACTCTGTCGCATATGACACGAACTGTTGTTACCTTGGCGGTCCACGCCGCAGTTTCAATCACGAATGCAATTCCTTCCATCACTTAGACGAAGAAAAACCACTTTTGTAACCTAAGGTACCGCCCCTAGCCGTTAGATGTACCCTCTATTGGTAGTGGTGCGAAGAATATATCGCACTCGATAATGTCAACACATTATTCTATTATTTAATGCAGTTGTTTTACATTGGATGGGACATTCATCCTTTAAAAACACATCTAGATTGCTCGTTGAGTACCAGTGCATTTTGTCGATGATTTGAAATCATGTAAAGTAAGTATTCAGATCTGCATGTGTCCTTATTATATTTAAAACGAATGCCAAAATTTTTCGTTTACACCTTCTGTGTACCACATTCGCTAACATAATTTCGATTACAGGCTGAGCAACGATAATTTCTTACACTCACGTCGTGGTTTATGTCTGTCATTCGTAATTTTACTCGTTTTCTCTGCTCTCAACTGTGAAACCGAGAGGTCTTGAACGCTACACAGAGCATGCGTAAATCTCAGCTCTTCAGAGAGAGTGACGTGCCTCCTTAGTAGTCTCTATGTTCTTGATGAGGATGACAGGACGTCAAGCACCACCTGTGAGTCACGAATGATCTCTTACTTTGAGAAGCAATAGCTCCAGGAGGTTTTCTCCTTTGTCCCATTCTGCTGACCACTTGCGTGCAAGAAACACACATGTCCAATACTTGGAAATAAATTTCCACAGACAGATATACAGATAGATGATACTTTTAAAAGTGTGTCAAATCTAAGCTTTCTTATTTTTTGAAGTCATTAGTGAAGCAGCTCATCTCAATTATCAATTGCAGATACAGTTCGTGGAAAGATATGTTGTTAAGTCTTCTGGTATGTGGCTGAATTTCGTAATGGCTGAATGCGATTTTCGAAGAGAGCGTGACACCTTCGAGCAAATAATGTGTACGTAATTGTTTGATCTAGGATGGCATCGTAGGAATATGAGCGAGAACGGAAAGTACGAGCAAGTGAGACTAAAAAGAGTTGGGTGCAGGTCTGGTCGTATCGGACAGGCTGCTACACAGCTCCCACTCTGCGACGCTATCCCTCTGCTAACCGCCACGGGGACTTTTGGCTGCTCAGTTTCCTGCCTTGCCCGGTGCATCCCTCCTTAGCTAACCTGGTCGCCCAAGACTCCTCTTGAGCGACCATATTGATGGCGATCTCAGTGCGGACGCCAGATCAACACAGGATGCTGTGAAACAGTACTCCCATCCTCAGACTATCCACTACACCCGGCCTCCAGGTCGCTGGATTACAGGAGCACGCCACCACTCCCAGCCGCCAGTGTAATCCTTTCTACCGCTACTTTACGTACAATCTGCGATGTTAACCAACTATTTTTTTCTCCATACTCACAGCTTACTCGCCGATTTACCACGAAAACAAATGTGTATAGTGAACTTATACATTTCGTACTTTATGTTTCGATGTGACAGAGTACTCTGTCGCATATGACACGAACTGTTGTTACCTTGGCGGTCCACGCCGCAGTTTCAATCACGAATGCAATTCCTTCCATCACTTAGACGAAGAAAAACCACTTTTGTAACCTAAGGTACCGCCCCTAGCCGTTAGATGTACCCTCTATTGGTAGTGGTGCGAAGAATATATCGCACTCGATAATGTCAACACATTATTCTATTATTTAATGCAGTTGTTTTACATTGGATGGGACATTCATCCTTTAAAAACACATCTAGACTGCTCGTTGAGTACCAGTGCATTTTGTCGATGATTTGAAATCATGTAAAGTAAGTATTCAGATCTGCATGTGTCCTTATTATATTTAAAACGAATGCCAAAATTTTTCGTTTACACCTTCTGTGTACCACATTCGCTAACATAATTTCGATTACAGGCTGAGCAACGATAATTTCTTACACTCACGTCGTGGTTTATGTCTGTCATTCGTAATTTTACTCGTTTTCTCTGCTCTCAACTGTGAAACCGAGAGGTCTTGAACGCTACACAGAGCATGCGTAAATCTCAGCTCTTCAGAGAGAGTGACGTGCCTCCTTAGTAGTCTCTATGTTCTTGATGAGGATGACAGGACGTCAAGCACCACCTGTGAGTCACGAATGATCTCTTACTTTGAGAAGCAATAGCTCCAGGAGGTTTTCTCCTTTGTCCCATTCTGCTGACCACTTGCGTGCAAGAAACACACATGTCCAATACTTGGAAATAAATTTCCACAGACAGATATACAGATAGATGATACTTTTAAAAGTGTGTCAAATCTAAGCTTTCTTATTTTTTGAAGTCATTAGTGAAGCAGCTCATCTCAATTATCAATTGCAGATACAATTCGTGGAAAGATATGTTGTTAAGTCTTCTGGTATGTGCCTGAATTTCGTAATGGCTGAATGCGATTTTCGAAGAGAGCGTGACACCTTCGAGCAAATAATGTGTACGTAATTGTTTGATCTAGGATGGCATCGTAGGAATATGAGCGAGAACGGAAAGTACGAGCAAGTGAGACTAAAAAGAGTTGGGTGCAGGTCTGCTCGTATCGGACAGGCTGCTACACAGCTCCCACTCTGCGACGCTATCCCTCTGCTAACCGCCACGGGGACTTTTGGCTGCTCAGTTTCCTGCCTTGCCCGGTGCATCCCTCCTTAGCTAACCTGGTCGCCCAAGACTCCTCTTGAGCGACCATATTGATGGCGATCTCAGTGCGGACGCCAGATCAACACAGGATGCTGTGAAACAGTACTCCCATCCTCAGACTATCCACTACACCCGGCCTCCAGGTCGCTGGATTACAGGAGCACGCCACCACTCCCAGCCGCCAGTGTAATCCTTTCTACCGCTACTTTACGTACAATCTGCGATGTTAACCAACTATTTTTTTCTCCATACTCACAGCTTACTCGCCGATTTACCACGAAAACAAATGTGTATAGTGAACTTATACATTTCGTACTTTATGTTTCGATGTGACAGAGTACTCTGTCGCATATGACACGAACTGTTGTTACCTTGGCGGTCCACGCCGCAGTTTCAATCACGAATGCAATTCCTTCCATCACTTAGACGAAGAAAAACCACTTTTGTAACCTAAGGTACCGCCCCTAGCCGTTAGATGTACCCTCTATTGGTAGTGGTGCGAAGAATATATCGCACTCGATAATGTCAACACATTATTCTATTATTTAATGCAGTTGTTTTACATTGGATGGGACATTCATCCTTTAAAAACACATCTAGACTGCTCGTTGACTACCAGTGCATTTTGTCGATGATTTGAAATCATGTAAAGTAAGTATTCAGATCTGCATGTGTCCTTATTATATTTAAAACGAATGCCAAAATTTTTCGTTTACACCTTCTGTGTACCACATTCGCTAACATAATTTCGATTACAGGCTGAGCAACGATAATTTCTTACACTCACGTCGTGGTTTATGTCTGTCATTCGTAATTTTACTCGTTTTCTCTGCTCTCAACTGTGAAACCGAGAGGTCTTGAACGCTACACAGAGCATGCGTAAATCTCAGCTCTTCAGAGAGAGTGACGTGCCTCCTTAGTAGTCTCTATGTTCTTGATGAGGATGACAGGACGTCAAGCACCACCTGTGAGTCACGAATGATCTCTTACTTTGAGAAGCAATAGCTCCAGGAGGTTTTCTCCTTTGTCCCATTCTGCTGACCACTTGCGTGCAAGAAACACACATGTCCAATACTTGGAAATAAATTTCCACAGACAGATATACAGATAGATGATACTTTTAAAAGTGTGTCAAATCTAAGCTTTCTTATTTTTTGAAGTCATTAGTGAAGCAGCTCATCTCAATTATCAATTGCAGATACAATTCGTGGAAAGATATGTTGTTAAGTCTTCTGGTATGTGCCTGAATTTCGTAATGGCTGAATGCGATTTTCGAAGAGAGCGTGACACCTTCGAGCAAATAATGTGTACGTAATTGTTTGATCTAGGATGGCATCGTAGGAATATGAGCGAGAACGGAAAGTACGAGCAAGTGAGACTAAAAAGAGTTGGGTGCAGGTCTGCTCGTATCGGACAGGCTGCTACACAGCTCCCACTCTGCGACGCTATCCCTCTGCTAACCGCCACGGGGACTTTTGGCTGCTCAGTTTCCTGCCTTGCCCGGTGCATCCCTCCTTAGCTAACCTGGTCGCCCAAGACTCCTCTTGAGCGACCATATTGATGGCGATCTCAGTGCGGACGCCAGATCAACACAGGATGCTGTGAAACAGTACTCCCATCCTCAGACTATCCACTACACCCGGCCTCCAGGTCGCTGGATTACAGGAGCACGCCACCACTCGCAGCCGCCAGTGTAATCCTTTCTACCGCTACTTTACGTACAATCTGCGATGTTAACGAACTATTTTTTTCTCCATACTCACAGCTTACTCGCCGATTTACCACGAAAACAAATGTGTATAGTGAACTTATACATTTCGTACTTTATGTTTCGATGTGACAGAGTACTCTGTCGCATATGACACGAACTGTTGTTACCTTGGCGGTCCACGCCGCAGTTTCAATCACGAATGCAATTCCTTCCATCACTTAGACGAAGAAAAACCACTTTTGTAACCTAAGGTACCGCCCCTAGCCGTTAGATGTACCCTCTATTGGTAGTGGTGCGAAGAATATATCGCACTCGAAAATGTCAACACATTATTCTATTATTTAATGCAGTTGTTTTACATTGGATGGGACATTCATCCTTTAAAAACACATCTAGACTGCTCGTTGAGTACCAGTGCATTTTGTCGATGATTTGAAATCATGTAAAGTAAGTATTCAGATCTGCATGTGTCCTTATTATATTTAAAACGAATGCCAAAATTTTTCGTCTACACCTTCAGTGTACCACATTCTCTAACATAATTTCGATTACAGGCTGAGCAACGATAATTTCTTACACTCACGTCGTGGTTTATGTCTGTCATTCGTAATTTTACTCGTTTTCTCTGCTCTCAACTGTGAAACCGAGAGGTCTTGAACGCTACACAGAGCATGCGTAAATCTCAGCTCTTCAGAGAGAGTGACGTGCCTCCTTAGTAGTCTCTATGTTCTTGATGAGGATGACAGGACGTCAAGCACCACCTGTGAGTCACGAATGATCTCTTACTTTGAGAAGAAATAGCTCCAGGAGGGTTTCTCCTTTGTCCCATTCTGCTGACCACTTGCGTGCAAGAAACACACATGTGTAATACATGGAAATAAATTTCCACAGACAGATATACAGATAGATGATACTTTTAAAAGTGTGTCAAATCTAAGCTTTCTTAATTTTTGAAGTCATTAGTGAAGCAGCTCATCTCAATTATCAATTGCAGATACAATTCGTGGAAAGATATGTTGTTAAGTCTTCTGGTATGTGGCTGAATTTCGTAATGGCTGAATGCGATTTTCGAAGAGAGCGTGACACCTTCGAGCAAATAATGTGTACGTAATTGTTTGATCTAGGATGGCATCGTAGGAATATGAGCGAGAACGGAAAGTACGAGCAAGTGAGACTAAAAAGAGTTGGGTGCAGGTCTGGTCGTATCAGACAGGCTGCTACACAGCTCCCACTCTGCGACGCTATCCCTCTGCTAACCGCCACGGGGACTTCTGGCTGCTCAGTTTCCTGCCTTGCCCGGTGCATCCCTCCTTAGCTAACCTGGTCGCCCAAGACTCCTCTTGAGCGACCATATTGATGGCGATCTCAGTGCGGACGCCAGATCAACACAGGATGCTGTGAAACAGTACTCCCATCCTCAGACTATCCACTACACCCGGCCTCCAGGTCGCTGGATTACAGGAGCACGCCACCACTCGCAGCCGCCAGTGTAATCCTTTCTACCGCTACTTTACGTACAATCTGCGATGTTAACGAACTATTTTTTTCTCCATACTCACAGCTTACTCGCCGATTTACCACGAAAACAAATGTGTATAGTGAACTTATACATTTCGTACTTTATGTTTCGATGTGACAGAGTACTCTGTCGCATATGACACGAACTGTTGTTACCTTGGCGGTCCACGCCGCAGTTTCAATCACGAATGCAATTCCTTCCATCACTTAGACGAAGAAAAACCACTTTTGTAACCTAAGGTACCGCCCCTAGCCGTTAGATGTACCCTCTATTGGTAGTGGTGCGAAGAATATATCGCACTCGATAATGTCAACACATTATTCTATTATTTAATGCAGTTGTTTTACATTGGATGGGACATTCATCCTTTAAAAACACATCTAGACTGCTCGTTGAGTACCAGTGCATTTTGTCGATGATTTGAAATCATGTAAAGTAAGTATTCAGATCTGCATGTGTCCTTATTATATTTAAAACGAATGCCAAAATTTTTCGTTTACACCTTCAGTGTACCACATTCTCTAACATAATTTCGATTACAGGCTGAGCAACGATAATTTCTTACACTCACGTCGTGGTTTATGTCTGTCATTCGTAATTTTACTCGTTTTCTCTGCTCTCAACTGTGAAACCGAGAGGTCTTGAACGCTACACAGAGCATGCGTAAATCTCAGCTCTTCAGAGAGAGTGACGTACCTCCTTAGTAGTCTCTATGTTCTTGATGAGGATGACAGGACGTCAAGCACCACCTGTGAGTCACGAATGATCTCTTACTTTGAGAAGCAATAGCTCCAGGAGGTTTTCTCCTTTGCCCATTCTGCTGACCACTTGCGTGCAAGAAACACACATGTCCAATACTTGGAAATAAATTTCCACAGACAGATATACAGATAGATGATACTTTTAAAAGTGTGTCAAATCTAAGCTTTCTTATTTTTTGAAGTCATTAGTGAAGCAGCTCATCTCAATTATCAATTGCAGATACAATTCGTGGAAAGATATGTTGTTAAGTCTTCTGGTATGTGGCTGAATTTCGTAATGGCTGAATGCGATTTTCGAAGAGAGCGTGACACCTTCGAGCAAATAATGTGTACGTAATTGTTTGATCTAGGATGGCATCGTAGGAATATGAGCGAGAACGGAAAGTACGAGCAAGTGAGACTAAAAAGAGTTGGGTGCAGGTCTGGTCGTATCGGACAGGCTGCTACACAGCTCCCACTCTGCGACGCTATCCCTCTGCTAACCGCCACGGGGACTTCTGGCTGCTCAGTTTCCTGCCTTGCCCGGTGCATCCC
Source organism: Schistocerca gregaria (assembly GCF_023897955.1). Taxonomy (NCBI): domain Eukaryota; kingdom Metazoa; phylum Arthropoda; class Insecta; order Orthoptera; family Acrididae; genus Schistocerca; species Schistocerca gregaria. The sequence goes on from NC_064921.1 coordinate 217,894,320, forward strand.
TCCTTAGCTAACCTGGTCGCCCAAGACTCCTCTTGAGCGACCATATTGATGGCGATCTCAGTGCGGACGCCAGATCAACACAGGATGCTGTGAAACAGTACTCCCATCCTCAGACTATCCACTACACCCGGCCTCCAGGTCGCTGGATTACAGGAGCACGCCGCCACTCCCAGCCGCCAGTGTAATCCTTTCTACCGCTACTTTACGTACAATCTGCGATGTTAACCAACTATTTTTTTCTCCATACTCACAGCTTACTCGCCGATTTACCACGAAAACAAATGTGTATAGTGAACTTATACATTTCGTACTTTATGTTTCGATGTGACAGAGTACTCTGTCGCATATGACACGAACTGTTGTTACCTTGGCGGTCCACGCCGCAGTTTCAATCACGAATGCAATTCCTTCCATCACTTAGACGAAGAAAAACCACTTTTGTAACCTAAGGTACCGCCCCTAGCCGTTAGATGTACCCTCTATTGGTAGTGGTGCGAAGAATATATCGCACTCGATAATGTCAACACATTATTCTACTATTTAATGCAGTTGTTTTACATTGGATACGACATTCATAATTTAAAAACATATCTAGACCTCTCGTTGAGTACCAGTGCATTTTATCGATGATTTGAAATCATGTAAAGTAAGTATTCAGATCTGCATGTGACCTTATTATATTTAAAACGAATGCCAAAATTTTTCGTTTACACCTTCTGTGTACCACATAATTTCGATTACAGGCTGAGCAACGATAATTTCTTACACTCATGTCGTGGTTTATTTCTGTCATTCCTAATTTTACTCGTTTTCTCTGCTCTCAACTGTGAAACCGAGAGGTCTTGAACGCTACACAGAGCATGCGTAAGTCTCAGCTCTTCAGAGAGAGTGACGTGCCTCCTTAGTAGTCTCTATGTTCTTGATGAGGATGACAGGACGTCAAGCACCACCTGTGAGTCACGAATGATCTCTTACTTTGAGAAGCAATAGCTCCAGGAGGTTTTCTCCTTTGTCCCATTCTGCTGACCACTTGCGTGCAAGAAACACACATGTCCAATACTTGGAAATAAATTTCCACAGACAGATATACAGATAGATGATACTTTTAAAAGTGTGTCAAATCTAAGCTTTCTTATTTTTTGAAGTCATTAGTGAAGCAGCTCATCTCAATTATCAATTGCAGATACAATTCGTGGAAAGATATGTTGTTAAGTCTTCTGGTATGTGCCTGAATTTCGTAATGGCTGAATGCGATTTTCGAAGAGAGCGTGACAACTTCGAGCAAATAATGTGTACTTAATTGTTTGATCTAGGATGGCATCGTAGGAATATGAGCGAGAACGGAAAGTACGAGCAAGTGAGACTAAAAAGAGTTGGGTGCAGGTCTGGTCGTATCGGACAGGCTGCTACACAGCTCCCACTCTCCGACGCTATCCCTCTGCTAACCGCCACGGGGACTTTTGGCTGCTCAGTTTCCTGCCTTGCCCGGTGCATCCCTCCTTAGCTAACCTGGTCGCCCAAGACTCCTCTTGAGCGACCATATTGATGGCGATCTCAGTGCGGACGCCAGATCAACACAGGATGCTGTGAAACAGTACTCCCATCCTCAGACTATCCACTACACCCGGCCTCCAGGTCGCTGGATTACAGGAGCACGCCACCACTCGCAGCCGCCAGTGTAATCCTTTCTACCGCTACTTTACGTACAATCTGCGATGTTAACGAACTATTTTTTTCTCCATACTCACAGCTTACTCGCCGATTTACCACGAAAACAAATGTGTATAGTGAACTTATACATTTCGTACTTTATGTTTCGATGTGACAGAGTACTCTGTCGCATATGACACGAACTGTTGTTACCTTGGCGGTCCACGCCGCAGTTTCAATCACGAATGCAATTCCTTCCATCACTTAGACGAAGAAAAACCACTTTTGTAACCTAAGGTACCGCCCCTAGCCGTTAGATGTACCCTCTATTGGTAGTGGTGCGAAGAATATATCGCACTCGATAATGTCAACACATTATTCTATTATTTAATGCAGTTGTTTTACATTGGATGGGACATTCATCCTTTAAAAACACATCTAGACTGCTCGTTGAGTACCAGTGCATTTTGTCGATGATTTGAAATCATGTAAAGTAAGTATTCAGATCTGCATGTGTCCTTATTATATTTAAAACGAATGCCAAAATTTTTCGTTTACACCTTCTGTGTACCACATTCGCTAACATAATTTCGATTACAGGCTGAGCAACGATAATTTCTTACACTCACGTCGTGGTTTATGTCTGTCATTCGTAATTTTACTCGTTTTCTCTGCTCTCAACTGTGAAACCGAGAGGTCTTGAACGCTACACAGAGCATGCGTAAATCTCAGCTCTTCAGAGAGAGTGACGTGCCTCCTTAGTAGTCTCTATGTTCTTGATGAGGATGACAGGACGTCAAGCACCACCTGTGAGTCACGAATGATCTCTTACTTTGAGAAGCAATAGCTCCAGGAGGTTTTCTCCTTTGTCCCATTCTGCTGACCACTTGCGTGCAAGAAACACACATGTCCAATACTTGGAAATAAATTTCCACAGACAGATATACAGATAGATGATACTTTTAAAAGTGTGTCAAATCTAAGCTTTCTTATTTTTTGAAGTCATTAGTGAAGCAGCTCATCTCAATTATCAATTGCAGATACAGTTCGTGGAAAGATATGTTGTTAAGTCTTCTGGTATGTGGCTGAATTTCGTAATGGCTGAATGCGATTTTCGAAGAGAGCGTGACACCTTCGAGCAAATAATGTGTACGTAATTGTTTGATCTAGGATGGCATCGTAGGAATATGAGCGAGAACGGAAAGTACGAGCAAGTGAGACTAAAAAGAGTTGGGTGCAGGTCTGGTCGTATCGGACAGGCTGCTACACAGCTCCCACTCTGCGACGCTATCCCTCTGCTAACCGCCACGGGGACTTTTGGCTGCTCAGTTTCCTGCCTTGCCCGGTGCATCCCTCCTTAGCTAACCTGGTCGCCCAAGACTCCTCTTGAGCGACCATATTGATGGCGATCTCAGTGCGGACGCCAGATCAACACAGGATGCTGTGAAACAGTACTCCCATCCTCAGACTATCCACTACACCCGGCCTCCAGGTCGCTGGATTACAGGAGCACGCCACCACTCCCAGCCGCCAGTGTAATCCTTTCTACCGCTACTTTACGTACAATCTGCGATGTTAACCAACTATTTTTTTCTCCATACTCACAGCTTACTCGCCGATTTACCACGAAAACAAATGTGTATAGTGAACTTATACATTTCGTACTTTATGTTTCGATGTGACAGAGTACTCTGTCGCATATGACACGAACTGTTGTTACCTTGGCGGTCCACGCCGCAGTTTCAATCACGAATGCAATTCCTTCCATCACTTAGACGAAGAAAAACCACTTTTGTAACCTAAGGTACCGCCCCTAGCCGTTAGATGTACCCTCTATTGGTAGTGGTGCGAAGAATATATCGCACTCGATAATGTCAACACATTATTCTATTATTTAATGCAGTTGTTTTACATTGGATGGGACATTCATCCTTTAAAAACACATCTAGACTGCTCGTTGAGTACCAGTGCATTTTGTCGATGATTTGAAATCATGTAAAGTAAGTATTCAGATCTGCATGTGTCCTTATTATATTTAAAACGAATGCCAAAATTTTTCGTTTACACCTTCTGTGTACCACATTCGCTAACATAATTTCGATTACAGGCTGAGCAACGATAATTTCTTACACTCACGTCGTGGTTTATGTCTGTCATTCGTAATTTTACTCGTTTTCTCTGCTCTCAACTGTGAAACCGAGAGGTCTTGAACGCTACACAGAGCATGCGTAAATCTCAGCTCTTCAGAGAGAGTGACGTGCCTCCTTAGTAGTCTCTATGTTCTTGATGAGGATGACAGGACGTCAAGCACCACCTGTGAGTCACGAATGATCTCTTACTTTGAGAAGCAATAGCTCCAGGAGGTTTTCTCCTTTGTCCCATTCTGCTGACCACTTGCGTGCAAGAAACACACATGTCCAATACTTGGAAATAAATTTCCACAGACAGATATACAGATAGATGATACTTTTAAAAGTGTGTCAAATCTAAGCTTTCTTATTTTTTGAAGTCATTAGTGAAGCAGCTCATCTCAATTATCAATTGCAGATACAATTCGTGGAAAGATATGTTGTTAAGTCTTCTGGTATGTGGCTGAATTTCGTAATGGCTGAATGCGATTTTCGAAGAGAGCGTGACACCTTCGAGCAAATAATGTGTACGTAATTGTTTGATCTAGGATGGCATCGTAGGAATATGAGCGAGAACGGAAAGTACGAGCAAGTGAGACTAAAAAGAGTTGGGTGCAGGTCTGGTCGTATCGGACAGGCTGCTACACAGCTCCCACTCTGCGACGCTATCCCTCTGCTAACCGCCACGGGGACTTTTGGCTGCTCAGTTTCCTGCCTTGCCCGGTGCATCCCTCCTTAGCTAACCTGGTCGCCCAAGACTCCTCTTGAGCGACCATATTGATGGCGATCTCAGTGCGGACGCCAGATCAACACAGGATGCTGTGAAACAGTACTCCCATCCTCAGACTATCCACTACACCCGGCCTCCAGGTCGCTGGATTACAGGAGCACGCCACCACTCGCAGCCGCCAGTGTAATCCTTTCTACCGCTACTTTACGTACAATCTGCGATGTTAACGAACTATTTTTTTCTCCATACTCACAGCTTACTCGCCGATTTACCACGAAAACAAATGTGTATAGTGAACTTATACATTTCGTACTTTATGTTTCGATGTGACAGAGTACTCTGTCGCATATGACACGAACTGTTGTTACCTTGGCGGTCCACGCCGCAGTTTCAATCACGAATGCAATTCCTTCCATCACTTAGACGAAGAAAAACCACTTTTGTAACCTAAGGTACCGCCCCTAGCCGTTAGATGTACCCTCTATTGGTAGTGGTGCGAAGAATATATCGCACTCGAAAATGTCAACACATTATTCTATTATTTAATGCAGTTGTTTTACATTGGATGGGACATTCATCCTTTAAAAACACATCTAGACTGCTCGTTGAGTACCAGTGCATTTTGTCGATGATTTGAAATCATGTAAAGTAAGTATTCAGATCTGCATGTGTCCTTATTATATTTAAAACGAATGCCAAAATTTTTCGTCTACACCTTCAGTGTACCACATTCTCTAACATAATTTCGATTACAGGCTGAGCAACGATAATTTCTTACACTCACGTCGTGGTTTATGTCTGTCATTCGTAATTTTACTCGTTTTCTCTGCTCTCAACTGTGAAACCGAGAGGTCTTGAACGCTACACAGAGCATGCGTAAATCTCAGCTCTTCAGAGAGAGTGACGTGCCTCCTTAGTAGTCTCTATGTTCTTGATGAGGATGACAGGACGTCAAGCACCACCTGTGAGTCACGAATGATCTCTTACTTTGAGAAGAAATAGCTCCAGGAGGGTTTCTCCTTTGTCCCATTCTGCTGACCACTTGCGTGCAAGAAACACACATGTCCAATACTTGGAAATAAATTTCCACAGACAGATATACAGATAGATGATACTTTTAAAAGTGTGTCAAATCTAAGCTTTCTTAATTTTTGAAGTCATTAGTGAAGCAGCTCATCTCAATTATCAATTGCAGATACAATTCGTGGAAAGATATGTTGTTAAGTCTTCTGGTATGTGGCTGAATTTCGTAATGGCTGAATGCGATTTTCGAAGAGAGCGTGACACCTTCGAGCAAATAATGTGTACGTAATTGTTTGATCTAGGATGGCATCGTAGGAATATGAGCGAGAACAGAAAGTACGAGCAAGTGAGACTAAAAAGAGTTGGGTGCAGGTCTGGTCGTATCGGACAGGCTGCTACACAGCTCCCACTCTGCGACGCTATCCCTCTGCTAACCGCCACGGGGACTTCTGGCTGCTCAGTTTCCTGCCTTGCCCGGTGCATCCCTCCTTAGCTAACCTGGTCGCCCAAGACTCCTCTTGAGCGACCATATTGATGGCGATCTCAGTGCGGACGCCAGATCAACACAGGATGCTGTGAAACAGTACTCCCATCCTCAGAATATCCACTACACCCGGCCTCCAGGTCGCTGGATTACAGGAGCACGCCACCACTCGCAGCCGCCAGTGTAATCCTTTCTACCGCTACTTTACGTACAATCTGCGATGTTAACGAACTATTTTTTTCTCCATACTCACAGCTTACTCGCCGATTTACCACGAAAACAAATGTGTATAGTGAACTTATACATTTCGTACCTTATGTTTCGATGTGACAGAGTACTCTGTCGCATATGACACGAACTGTTGTTACCTTGGCGGTCCACGCCGCAGTTTCAATCACGAATGCAATTCCTTCCATCACTTAGACGAAGAAAAACCACTTTTGTAACCTAAGGTACCGCCCCTAGCCGTTAGATGTACCCTCTATTGGTAGTGGTGCGAAGAATATATCGCACTCGATAATGTCAACACATTATTCTATTATTTAATGCAGGTGTTTTACATTGGATGGGACATTCATCCTTTAAAAACACATCTAGACTGCTCGTTGAGTACCAGTGCATTTTGTCGATGATTTGAAATCATGTAAAGTAAGTATTCAGATCTGCATGTGTCCTTATTATATTTAAAACGAATGCCAAAATTTTTCGTTTACACCTTCTGTGTACCACATTCTCTAACATAATTTCGATTACAGGCTGAGCAACGATAATTTCTTACACTCACGTCGTGGTTTATGTCTGTCATTCGTAATTTTACTCGTTTTCTCTGCTCTCAACTGTGAAACCGAGAGGTCTTGAACGCTACACAGAGCATGCGTAAATCTCAGCTCTTCAGAGAGAGAGACGTACCTCCTTAGTAGTCTCTATGTTCTTGATGAGGATGACAGGACGTCAAGCACCACCTGTGAGTCACGAATGATCTCTTACTTTGAGAAGCAATAGCTCCAGGAGGTTTTCTCCTTTGTCCCATTCTGCTGACCACTTGCGTGCAAGAAACACACATGTCCAATACATGGAAATAAATTTCCACAGACAGATATACAGATAGATGATACTTTTAAAAGTGTGTAAAATCTAAGCTTTCTTATTTTTTGAAGTCATTAGTGAAGCAGCTCATCTCAATTATCAATTGCAGATACAATTCGTGGAAAGATATGTTGTTAAGTCTTCTGGTATGTGGCTGAATTTCGTAATGGCTGAATGCGATTTTCGAAGAGAGCGTGACACCTTCGAGCAAATAATGTGTACGTAATTGTTTGATCTAGGATGGCATCGTAGGAATATGAGCGAGAACGGAAAGTACGAGCAAGTGAGACTAAAAAGAGTTGGGTGCAGGTCTGGTCGTATCGGACAGGCTGCTACACAGCTCCCACTCTGCGACGCTATCCCTCTGCTAACCGCCACGGGGACTTCTGGCTGCTCAGTTTCCTGCCTTGCCCGGTGCATCCCTCCTTAGCTAACCTGGTCGCCCAAGACTCCTCTTGAGCGACCATATTGATGGCGATCTCAGTGCGGACGCCAGATCAACACAGGATGCTGTGAAACAGTACTCCCATCCTCAGACTATCCACTACACCCGGCCTCCAGGTCGCTGGATTACAGGAGCACGCCACCACTCGCAGCCGCCAGTGTAATCCTTTCTACCGCTACTTTACGTACAATCTGCGATGTTAACGAACTATTTTTTTCTCCATACTCACAGCTTACTCGCCGATTTACCACGAAAACAAATGTGTATAGTGAACTTATACATTTCGTACTTTATGTTTCGATGTGACAGAGTACTCTGTCGCATATGACACGAACTGTTGTTACCTTGGCGGTCCACGCCGCAGTTTCAATCACGAATGCAATTCCTTCCATCACTTAGACGAAGAAAAACCACTTTTGTAACCTAAGGTACCGCCCCTAGCCGTTAGATGTACCCTCTATTGGTAGTGGTGCGAAGAATATATCGCACTCGATAATGTCAACACATTATTCTATTATTTAATGCAGTTGTTTTACATTGGATGGGACATTCATCCTTTAAAAACACATCTAGACTGCTCGTTGAGTACCAGTGCATTTTGTCGATGATTTGAAATCATGTAAAGTAAGTATTCAGATCTGCATGTGTCCTTATTATATTTAAAACGAATGCCAAAATTTTTCGTTTACACCTTCAGTGTACCACATTCTCTAACATAATTTCGATTACAGGCTGAGCAACGATAATTTCTTACACTCACGTCGTGGTTTATGTCTGTCATTCGTAATTTTACTCGTTTTCTCTGCTCTCAACTGTGAAACCGAGAGGTCTTGAACGCTACACAGAGCATGCGTAAATCTCAGCTCTTCAGAGAGAGAGACGTACCTCCTTAGTAGTCTCTATGTTCTTGATGAGGATGACAGGACGTCAAGCACCACCTGTGAGTCACGAATGATCTCTTACTTTGAGAAGCAATAGCTCCAGGAGGTTTTCTCCTTTGCCCATTCTGCTGACCACTTGCGTGCAAGAAACACACATGTCCAATACTTGGAAATAAATTTCCACAGACAGATATACAGATAGATGATACTTTTAAAAGTGTGTCAAATCTAAGCTTTCTTATTTTTTGAAGTCATTAGTGAAGCAGCTCATCTCAATTATCAATTGCAGATACAATTCGTGGAAAGATATGTTGTTAAGTCTTCTGGTATGTGGCTGAATTTCGTAATGGCTGAATGCGATTTTCGAAGAGAGCGTGACACCTTCGAGCAAATAATGTGTACGTAATTGTTTGATCTAGGATGGCATCGTAGGAATATGAGCGAGAACGGAAAGTACGAGCAAGTGAGACTAAAAAGAGTTGGGTGCAGGTCTGGTCGTATCGGACAGGCTGCTACACAGCTCCCACTCTGCGACGCTATCCCTCTGCTAACCGCCACGGGGACTTTTGGCTGCTCAGTTTCCTGCCTTGCCCGGTGCATCCCTCCTTAGCTAACCTGGTCGCCCAAGACTCCTCTTGAGCGACCATATTGATGGCGATCTCAGTGCGGACGCCAGATCAACACAGGATGCTGTGAAACAGTACTCCCATCCTCAGACTATCCACTACACCCGGCCTCCAGGTCGCTGGATTACAGGAGCACGCCACCACTCGCAGCCGCCAGTGTAATCCTTTCTACCGCTACTTTACGTACAATCTGCGATGTTAACGAACTATTTTTTTCTCCATACTCACAGCTTACTCGCCGATTTACCACGAAAACAAATGTGTATAGTGAACTTATACATTTCGTACTTTATGTTTCGATGTGACAGAGTACTCTGTCGCATATGACACGAACTGTTGTTACCTTGGCGGTCCACGCCGCAGTTTCAATCACGAATGCAATTCCTTCCATCACTTAGACGAAGAAAAACCACTTTTGTAACCTAAGGTACCGCCCCTAGCCGTTAGATGTACCCTCTATTGGTAGTGGTGCGAAGAATATATCGCACTCGATAATGTCAACACATTATTCTATTATTTAATGCAGTTGTTTTACATTGGATGGGACATTCATCCTTTAAAAACACATCTAGACTGCTCGTTGAGTACCAGTGCATTTTGTCGATGATTTGAAATCATGTAAAGTAAGTATTCAGATCTGCATGTGTCCTTATTATATTTAAAACGAATGCCAAAATTTTTCGTTTACACCTTCAGTGTACCACATTCTCTAACATAATTTCGATTACAGGCTGAGCAACGATAATTTCTTACACTCACGTCGTGGTTTATGTCTGTCATTCGTAATTTTACTCGTTTTCTCTGCTCTCAACTGTGAAACCGAGAGGTCTTGAACGCTACACAGAGCATGCGTAAATCTCAGCTCTTCAGAGAGAGAGACGTACCTCCTTAGTAGTCTCTATGTTCTTGATGAGGATGACAGGACGTCAAGCACCACCTGTGAGTCACGAATGATCTCTTACTTTGAGAAGCAATAGCTCCAGGAGGTTTTCTCCTTTGCCCATTCTGCTGACCACTTGCGTGCAAGAAACACACATGTCCAATACTTGGAAATAAATTTCCACAGACAGATATACAGATAGATGATACTTTTAAAAGTGTGTCAAATCTAAGCTTTCTTATTTTTTGAAGTCATTAGTGAAGCAGCTCATCTCAATTATCAATTGCAGATACAATTCGTGGAAAGATATGTTGTTAAGTCTTCTGGTATGTGGCTGAATTTCGTAATGGCTGAATGCGATTTTCGAAGAGAGCGTGACACCTTCGAGCAAATAATGTGTACGTAATTGTTTGATCTAGGATGGCATCGTAGGAATATGAGCGAGAACGGAAAGTACGAGCAAGTGAGACTAAAAAGAGTTGGGTGCAGGTCTGGTCGTATCGGACAGGCTGCTACACAGCTCCCACTCTGCGACGCTATCCCTCTGCTAACTGCCACTGGGACTTTTGGCTGCTCAGTTTCCTGCCTTGCCCGGTGCATCCCTCCTTAGCTAACCTGGTCGCCCAAGACTCCTCTTGAGCGACCATATTGATGGCGATCTCAGTGCGGACGCCAGATCAACACAGGATGCTGTGAAACAGTACTCCCATCCTCAGACTATCCACTACACCCGGCCTCCAGGTCGCTGGATTACAGGAGCACGCCACCACTCGCAGCCGCCAGTGTAATCCTTTCTACCGCTACTTTACGTACAATCTGCGATGTTAACGAACTATTTTTTTCTCCATACTCACAGCTTACTCGCCGATTTACCACGAAAACAAATGTGTATAGTGAACTTATACATTTCGTACTTTATGTTTCGATGTGACAGAGTACTCTGTCGCATATGACACGAACTGTTGTTACCTTGGCGGTCCACGCCGCAGTTTCAATCACGAATGCAATTCCTTCCATCACTTAGACGAAGAAAAACCACTTTTGTAACCTAAGGTACCGCCCCTAGCCGTTAGATGTACCCTCTATTGGTAGTGGTGCGAAGAATATATCGCACTCGATAATGTCAACACATTATTCTATTATTTAATGCAGTTGTTTTACATTGGATGGGACATTCATCCTTTAAAAACACATCTAGACTGCTCGTTGAGTACCAGTGCATTTTGTCGATGATTTGAAATCATGTAAAGTAAGTATTCAGATCTGCATGTGTCCTTATTATATTTAAAACGAATGCCAAAATTTTTCGTTTACACCTTCAGTGTACCACATTCTCTAACATAATTTCGATTACAGGCTGAGCAACGATAATTTCTTACACTCACGTCGTGGTTTATGTCTGTCATTCGTAATTTTACTCGTTTTCTCTGCTCTCAACTGTGAAACCGAGAGGTCTTGAACGCTACACAGAGCATGCGTAAATCTCAGCTCTTCAGAGAGAGAGACGTACCTCCTTAGTAGTCTCTATGTTCTTGATGAGGATGACAGGACGTCAAGCACCACCTGTGAGTCACGAATGATCTCTTACTTTGAGAAGCAATAGCTCCAGAAGGTTTTCTCCTTTGCCCATTCTGCTGACCACTTGCGTGCAAGAAACACACATGTCCAATACTTGGAAATAAATTTCCACAGACAGATATACAGATAGATGATACTTTTAAAAGTGTGTCAAATCTAAGCTTTCTTATTTTTTGAAGTCATTAGTGAAGCAGCTCATCTCAATTATCAATTGCAGATACAATTCGTGGAAAGATATGTTGTTAAGTCTTCTGGTATGTGGCTGAATTTCGTAATGGCTGAATGCGATTTTCGAAGAGAGCGTGACACCTTCGAGCAAATAATGTGTACGTAATTGTTTGATCTAGGATGGCATCGTAGGAATATGAGCGAGAACGGAAAGTACGAGCAAGTGAGACTAAAAAGAGTTGGGTGCAGGTCTGGTCGTATCGGACAGGCTGCTACACAGCTCCCACTCTGCGACGCTATCCCTCTGCTAACCGCCACGGGGACTTTTGGCTGCTCAGTTTCCTGCCTTGCCCGGTGCATCCCTCCTTAGCTAACCTGGTCGCCCAAGACTCCTCTTGAGCGACCATATTGATGGCGATCTCAGTGCGGACGCCAGATCAACACAGGATGCTGTGAAACAGTACTCCCATCCTCAGACTATCCACTACACCCGGCCTCCAGGTCGCTGGATTACAGGAGCACGCCACCACTCGCAGCCGCCAGTGTAATCCTTTCTACCGCTACTTTAGGTACAATCTGCGATGTTAACCAACTATTTTTTTCTCCATACTCACAGCTTACTCGCCGATTTACCACGAAAACAAATGTGTATAGTGAACTTATACATTTCGTACTTTATGTTTCGATGTGACAGAGTACTCTGTCGCATATGACACGAACTGTTGTTACCTTGGCGGTCCACGCCGCAGTTTCAATCACGAATGCAATTCCTTCCATCACTTGGACGAAGAAAAACCACTTTTGTAACCTAAGGTACCGCCCCTAGCCGTTAGATGTACCCTCTATTGGTAGTGGTGCGAAGAATATATCGCACTCGATAATGTCAACACATTATTCTATTATTTAATGCAGTTGTTTTACATTGGATGGGACATTCATCCTTTAAAAACACATCTAGACTGCTCGTTGAGTACCAGTGCATTTTATCGATGATTTGAAATCATGTAAAGTAAGTATTCAGATCTGCATGTGTCCTTATTATATTTAAAACGAATGCCAAAATTTTTCGTTTACACCTTCAGTGTACCACATTCTCTAACATAATTTCGATTGCAGGCTGAGCAACGATAATTTCTTACACTCACGTCGTGGTTTATGTCTGTCATTCGTAATTTTACTCGTTTTCTCTGCTCTCAACTGTGAAACCGAGAGGTCTTGAACGCTACACAGAGCATGCGTAAATCTCAGCTCTTCAGAGAGAGAGACGTACCTCCTTAGTAGTCTCTATGTTCTTGATGAGGATGACAGGACGTCAAGCACCACCTGTGAGTCACGAATGATCTCTTACTTTGAGAAGCAATAGCTCCAGGAGGTTTTCTCCTTTGCCCATTCTGCTGACCACTTGCGTGCAAGAAACGCACATGTCCAATACTTGGAAATAAATTTCCACAGACAGATATACAGATAGATGATACTTTTAAAAGTGTGTCAAATCTAAGCTTTCTTATTTTTTGAAGTCATTAGTGAAGCAGCTCATCTCAATTATCAATTGCAGATACAATTCGTGGAAAGATATGTTGTTAAGTCTTCTGGTATGTGCCTGAATTTCGTAATGGCTGAATGCGATTTTCGAAGAGAGCGTGACACCTTCGAGCAAATAATGTGTACGTAATTGTTTGATCTAGGATGGCATCGTAGGAATATGAGCGATAACGGAAAGTACGAGCAAGTGAGACTAAAAAGAGTTGGGTGCAGGTCTGGTCGTATCGGACAGGCTGCTACACAGCCCCCACTCTGCGACGCTATCCCTCTGCTAACCGCCACGGGGACTTTTGGCTGCTCAGTTTCCTGCCTTGCCCGGTGCATCCCTCCTTAGCTAACCTGGTCGCCCAAGACTCCTCTTGAGCGACCATATTGATGGCGATCTCAGTGCGGACGCCAGATCAACACAGGATGCTGTGAAACAGTACTCCCATCCTCAGACTATCCACTACACCCGGCCTCCAGGTCGCTGGATTACAGGAGCACGCCACCACTAGCAGCCGCCAGTGTAATCCTTTCTACCGCTACTTTACGTACAATCTGCGATGTTAACGAACTATTTTTTTCTCCATACTCACAGCTTACTCGCCGATTTACCACGAAAGCAAATGTGTATAGTGAACTTATACATTTCGTACTTTATGTTTCGATGTGACAGAGTACTCTGTCGCATATGACACGAACTGTTGTTACCTTGGCGGTCCACGCCGCAGTTTCAATCACGAATGCAATTCCTTCCATCACTTGGACGAAGAAAAACCACTTTTGTAACCTAAGGTACCGCCCCTAGCCGTTAGATGTACCCTCTATTGGTAGTGGTGCGAAGAATATATCGCACTCGATAATGTCAACACATTATTCTATTATTTAATGCAGTTGTTTTACATTGGATGGGACATTCATCCTTTAAAAACACATCTAGACTGCTCGTTGAGTACCAGTGCATTTTATCGATGATTTGAAATCATGTAAAGTAAGTATTCAGATCTGCATGTGTCCTTATTATATTTAAAACGAATGCCAAAATTTTTCGTTTACACCTTCAGTGTACCACATTCTCTAACATAATTTCGATTACAGGCTGAGCAACGATAATTTCTTACACTCACGTCGTGGTTTATGTCTGTCATTCGTAATTTTACTCGTTTTCTCTGCTCTCAACTGTGAAACCGAGAGGTCTTGAACGCTACACAGAGCATGCGTAAATCTCAGCTCTTCAGAGAGAGTGACGTACCTCCTTAGTAGTCTCTATGTTCTTGATGAGGATGACAGGACGTCAAGCACCACCTGTGAGTCACGAATGATCTCTTACTTTGAGAAGCAATAGCTCCAGGAGGTTTTCTCCTTTGCCCATTCTGCTGACCACTTGCGTGCAAGAAACACACATGTCCAATACTTGGAAATAAATTTCCACAGACAGATATACAGATAGATGATACTTTTAAAAGTGTGTCAAATCTAAGCTTTCTTATTTTTTGAAGTCATTAGTGAAGCAGCTCATCTCAATTATCAATTGCAGATACAATTCGTGGAAAGATAAGTTGTTAAGTCTTCTGGTATGTGCCTGAATTTCGTAATGGCTGAATGCGATTTTCGAAGAGAGCGTGACACCTTCGAGCAAATAATGTGTACGTAATTGTTTGATCTAGGATGGCATCGTAGGAATATGAGCGATAACGGAAAGTACGAGCAAGTGAGACTAAAAAGAGTTGGGTGCAGGTCTGGTCGTATCGGACAGGCTGCTACACAGCCCCCACTCTGCGACGCTATCCCTCTGCTAACCGCCACGGGGACTTTTGGCTGCTCAGTTTCCTGCCTTGCCCGGTGCATCCCTCCTTAGCTAACCTGGTCGCCCAAGACTCCTCTTGAGCGACCATATTGATGGCGATCTCAGTGCGGACGCCAGATCAACACAGGATGCTGTGAAACAGTACTCCCATCCTCAGACTATCCACTACACCCGGCCTCCAGGTCGCTGGATTACAGGAGCACGCCACCACTAGCAGCCGCCAGTGTAATCCTTTCTACCGCTACTTTACGTACAATCTGCGATGTTAACGAACTATTTTTTTCTCCATACTCACAGCTTACTCGCCGATTTACCACGAAAGCAAATGTGTATAGTGAACTTATACATTTCGTACTTTATGTTTCGATGTGACAGAGTACTCTGTCGCATATGACACGAACTGTTGTTACCTTGGCGGTCCACGCCGCAGTTTCAATCACGAATGCAATTCCTTCCATCACTTGGACGAAGAAAAACCACTTTTGTAACCTAAGGTACCGCCCCTAGCCGTTAGATGTACCCTCTATTGGTAGTGGTGCGAAGAATATATCGCACTCGATAATGTCAACACATTATTCTATTATTTAATGCAGTTGTTTTACATTGGATGGGACATTCATCCTTTAAAAACACATCTAGACTGCTCGTTGAGTACCAGTGCATTTTATCGATGATTTGAAATCATGTAAAGTAAGTATTCAGATCTGCATGTGTCCTTATTATATTTAAAACGAATGCCAAAATTTTTCGTTTACACCTTCAGTGTACCACATTCTCTAACATAATTTCGATTACAGGCTGAGCAACGATAATTTCTTACACTCACGTCGTGGTTTATGTCTGTCATTCGTAATTTTACTCGTTTTCTCTGCTCTCAACTGTGAAACCGAGAGGTCTTGAACGCTACACAGAGCATGCGTAAATCTCAGCTCTTCAGAGAGAGAGACATACCTCCTTAGTAGTCTCTATGTTCTTGATGAGGATGACAGGACGTCAAGCACCACCTGTGAGTCACGAATGATCTCTTACTTTGAGAAGCAAAGGCTCCAGGAGGTTTTCTCCTTTGCCCATTCTGCTGACCACTTGCGTGCAAGAAACACACATGTCCAATACTTGGAAATAAATTTCCACAGACAGATATACAGATAGATGATACTTTTAAAAGTGTGTCAAATCTAAGCTTTCTTATTTTTTGAAGTCATTAGTGAAGCAGCTCATCTCAATTATCAATTGCAGATACAATTCGTGGAAAGATATGTTGTTAAGTCTTCTGGTATGTGGCTGAATTTCGTAATGGCTGAATGCGATTTTCGAAGAGAGCGTGACACCTTCGAGCAAATAATGTGTACGTAATTGTTTGATCTAGGATGGCATCGTAGGAATATGAGCGAGAACGGAAAGTACGAGCAAGTGAGACTAAAAAGAGTTGGGTGCAGGTCTGGTCGTATCGGACAGGCTGCTACACAGCTCCCACTCTGCGACGCTATCCCTCTGCTAACCGCCACGGGGACTTTTGGCTGCTCAGTTTCCTGCCTTGCCCGGTGAATCCCTCCTTAGCTAACCTGGTCGCCCAAGACTCCTCTTGAGCGACCATATTGATGGCGATCTCAGTGCGGACGCCAGATCAACACAGAATGCTGTGAAACAGTACTCCCATCCTCAGACTATCCACTACACCCGGCCTCCAGGTCGCTGGATTACAGGAGCACATTACCACTCGCAGCCGCCAGTGTAATCCTTTCTACCGCTACTTTACGTACAATCTGCGATGTTAACCAACTATTTTTTTCTCCATACTCACAGCTTACTCGCCGATTTACCACGAAAACAAATGTGTATAGTGAACTTATACATTTCGTACTTTATGTTTCGATGTGACAGAGTACTCTGTCGCATATGACACGAACTGTTGTTACCTTGGCGGTCCACGCCGCAGTTTCAATCACGAATGCAATTCCTTCCATCACTTGGACGAAGAAAAACCACTTTTGTAACCTAAGGTACCGCCCCTAGCCGTTAGATGTACCCTCTATTGGTAGTGGTGCGAAGAATATATCGCACTCGATAATGTCAACACATTATTCTATTATTTAATGCAGTTGTTTTACATTGGATGGGACATTCATCCTTTAAAAACACGTGTAGACTGCTCGTTGAGTACCAGTGCATTTTATCGATGATTTGAAATCATGTAAAGTAAGTATTCAGATCTGCATGTGTCCTTATTATATTTAAAACGAATGCCAAAATTTTTCGTTTACACCTTCAGTGTACCACATTCTCTAGCATAATTTCGATTACAGGCTGAGCAACGATAATTTCTTACACTCACGTCGTGGTTTATGTCTGTCATTCGTAATTTTACTCGTTTTCTCTGCTCTCAACTGTGAAACCGAGAGGTCTTGAACGCTACACAGAGCATGCGTAAATCTCAGCTCTTCAGAGAGAGAGACGTACCTCCTTAGTAGTCTCTATGTTCTTGATGAGGATGACAGGACGTCAAGCACCACCTGTGAGTCACGAATGATCTCTTACTTTGAGAAGCAATAGCTCCAGGAGGTTTTCTCCTTTGCCCATTCTGCTGACCACTTGCGTGCAAGAAACACACATGTCCAATACTTGGAAATAAATTTCCACAGACAGATATACAGATAGATGATACTTTTAAAAGTGTGTCAAATCTAAGCTTTCTTATTTTTTGAAGTCATTAGTGAAGCAGCTCATCTCAATTATCAATTGCAGATACAATTCGTGGAAAGATATGTTGTTAAGTCTTCTGGTATGTGCCTGAATTTCGTAATGGCTGAATGCGATTTTCGAAGAGAGCGTGACACCTTCGAGCAAATAATGTGTACATAATTGTTTGATCTAGGATGGCATCGTAGGAATATGAGCGATAACGGAAAGTACGAGCAAGTGAGACTAAAAAGAGTTGGGTGCAGGTCTGGTCGTATCGGACAGGCTGCTACACAGCTCCCACTCTCCGACGCTATCCCTCTGCTAACCGCCACGTGGACTTTTGGCTGCTCAGTTTCCTGCCTTGCCCGGTGCATCCCTCCTTAGCTAACCTGGTCGCCCAAGACTCCTCATGAGCGACCATATTGATGGCGATCTCAGTGCGGACGCCAGATCAACACAGGATGCTGTGAAACAGTACTCCCATCCTCAGACTATCCACTACACCCGGCCTCCAGGTCGCTGGATTACAGGAGCACGCCACCAATCCCAGCCGCCAATGTAAGCCTTTCTACCGCTACTTTACGTACAATCTGCGATGTTAACGAACTATTTTTTTCTCCATACTCACAGCTTACTCGCCGATTTACCACGAAAACAAATGGGTATAGTGAACTTATACATTTCGTACTTTATGTTTCGATGTGACAGAGTACTCTGTCGCATATGACACGAACTGTTGTTACCTTGGCGGTCCACGCCGCAGTTTCAATCACGAATGCAATTCCTTCCATCACTTAGACGAAGAAAAACCACTTCTGTAACCTAAGGTACCGCCCCTAGCCGTTAGATGTACCCTGTATTGGTAGTGGTGCGAAGAATATATCGCACTCGATAATGTCAACACATTATTCTATTATTTAATGCAGTTGTTTTACATTGGATGGGACATTCATCCTTTAAAAACACATCTAGACTGCTCGTTGAGTACCAGTGCATTTTGTCGATGATTTGAAATCATGTAAAGTAAGTATTCAGATCTGCATGTGTCCTTATTATATTTAAAACGAATGACAAAATTTTTCGTTTACACCTTCTGTGTACCACATTCTCTAACATAATTTCGATTACAGGCTGAGCAACGATAATTTCTTACACTCACGTCGTGGTTTATGTCTGTCATTCGTAATTTTACTCGTTTTCTCTGCTCTCAACTGTGAAACCGAGAGGTCTTGAACGCTACACAGAGCATGCGTAAATCTCAGCTCTTCAGAGAGAGTGACGTGCCTCCTTAGTAGTCTCTATGTTCTTGATGAGGATGACAGGACGTCAAGCACCACCTGTGAGTCACGAATAATCTCTTACTTTGAGAAGCAATAGCTCCAGGAGGTTTTCTCCTTTGTCCCATTCTGCTGACCACTTGCGTGCAAGAAACACACATGTCCAATACTTGGAAATAAATTTCCACAGACAGATATACAGATAGATCATACTTTCAAAAGTGTGTCAAATCTAAGCTTTCTTATTTTTTGAAGTCATTAGTGAAGCAGCTCATCTCAATTATCAATTGCAGATACAATTCGTGGAAATTCTTCTGGTATGTGCCTGAATTTCGTAATGGCTGAATGCGATTTTCGAAGAGAGCGTGACACCTTCGAGCAAATAATGTGTACGTAATTGTTTGATCTAGGATGGCATCGTAGGAATATGAGCGAGAACGGAAAGTACGAGCAAGTGAGACTAAAAAGAGTTGGGTGCAGGTCTGGTCGTATCGGACAGGCTGCTACACAGCTCCCACTCTGCGACGCTATCCCTCTGCTAACCGCCACGGGGACTTTTGGCTGCTCAGTTTCCTGCCTTGCCCGGTGCATCCCTCCTTAGCTAACCTGGTCGCCCAAGACTCCTCTTGAGCGACCATATTGATGGCGATCTCAGTGCGGACGCCATATCAACACAGGATGCTGTGAAACAGTACTCCCATCCTCGGACTATCCACTACACCCGGCCTCCAGGTCGCTGGATTACAGGAGCACGCCACCACTCCCAGCCATCAGTGTAATACTTTCTACCGCTACTTTACGTACAATCTGCGATGTTAACCAACTATTTTTTTCTCCATACTCACAGCTTACTCGCCGATTTACCACGAAAACAAATGTATATAGTGAACTTATACATTTCGTACTTTATGTTTCGATGTGACAGAGTACTCTGTCGCATATGACACGAACTGTTGTTACCTTGGCGGTCCACGCCGCAGTTTCAATCACGAATGCAATTCCTTCCATCACTTAGACGAAGAAAAACCACTTTTGTAACCTAAGGTACCGCCCCTAGCCGTTAGATGTACCCTCTATTGGTAGTGGTGCGAAGAATATATCGCACTCGATAATGTCAACACATTATTCTATTATTTAATGCAGTTGTTTTACATTGGATGGGACATTCATCCTTTAAAAACACATCTAGACTGCTCGTTGAGTACCAGTGCATTTTATCGATGATTTGAAATCATGTAAAGTAAGTATACAGATCTGCATGTGTCCTTATTATATTTAAAACGAATGACAAAATTTTTCGTTTACACCTTCTGTGTACCACATTCTCTAACATAATTTCGATTACAGGCTGAGCAACGATAATTTCTTACACTCACGTCGTGGTTTATGTCTGTCATTCGTAATTTTACTCGTTTTCTCTGCTCTCAACTGTGAAACCGAGAGGTCTTGAACGCTACACAGAGCATGCGTAAATCCCAGCTCTTCAGAGAGAGTGACGTGCCTCCTTAGTAGTCTCTATGTTCTTGATGAGGATGACAGGACGTCAAGCACTACCTGAGAGTCACGAATGATCTCTTACTTTGAGAAGCAATAGCTCCAGGAGGTTTTCTCCTTTGTCCCATTCTGCTGACCACTTGCGTGCAAGTAACACACATGTCCAATACTTGGAAATAAATTTCCACAGACAGATATACAGATAGATGATACTTTTAAAAGTGTGTCAAATCTAAGCTTTCTTATTTTTTGAAGTCATTAGTGAAGCAGCTCATCTCAATTATCAATTGCAGATACAATTCGTGGAAAGATATGTTGTTAAGTCTTCTGGTATGTGCCTGAATTTCGTAATGGCTGAATGCGATTTTCGAAGAGAGCGTGACACCTTCGAGCAAATAATGTGTACATAATTGTTTGATCTAGGATGGCATCGTAGGAATATGAGCGATAACGGAAAGTACGAGCAAGTGAGACTAAAAAGAGTTGGGTGCAGGTCTGGTCGTATCGGACAGGCTGCTACACAGCTCCCACTCTCCGACGCTATCCCTCTGCTAACCGCCACGTGGACTTTTGGCTGCTCAGTTTCCTGCCTTGCCCGGTGCATCCCTCCTTAGCTAACCTGGTCGCCCAAGACTCCTCATGAGCGACCATATTGATGGCGATCTCAGTGCGGACGCCAGATCAACACAGGATGCTGTGAAACAGTACTCCCATCCTCAGACTATCCACTACACCCGGCCTCCAGGTCGCTGGATTACAGGAGCACGCCACCAATCCCAGCCGCCAATGTAAGCCTTTCTACCGCTACTTTACGTACAATCTGCGATGTTAACGAACTATTTTTTTCTCCATACTCACAGCTTACTCGCCGATTTACCACGAAAACAAATGGGTATAGTGAACTTATACATTTCGTACTTTATGTTTCGATGTGACAGAGTACTCTGTCGCATATGACACGAACTGTTGTTACCTTGGCGGTCCACGCCGCAGTTTCAATCACGAATGCAATTCCTTCCATCACTTAGACGAAGAAAAACCACTTCTGTAACCTAAGGTACCGCCCCTAGCCGTTAGATGTACCCTGTATTGGTAGTGGTGCGAAGAATATATCGCACTCGATAATGTCAACACATTATTCTATTATTTAATGCAGTTGTTTTACATTGGATGGGACATTCATCCTTTAAAAACACATCTAGACTGCTCGTTGAGTACCAGTGCATTTTGTCGATGATTTGAAATCATGTAAAGTAAGTATTCAGATCTGCATGTGTCCTTATTATATTTAAAACGAATGACAAAATTTTTCGTTTACACCTTCTGTGTACCACATTCTCTAACATAATTTCGATTACAGGCTGAGCAACGATAATTTCTTACACTCACGTCGTGGTTTATGTCTGTCATTCGTAATTTTACTCGTTTTCTCTGCTCTCAACTGTGAAACCGAGAGGTCTTGAACGCTACACAGAGCATGCGTAAATCTCAGCTCTTCAGAGAGAGTGACGTGCCTCCTTAGTAGTCTCTATGTTCTTGATGAGGATGACAGGACGTCAAGCACCACCTGTGAGTCACGAATAATCTCTTACTTTGAGAAGCAATAGCTCCAGGAGGTTTTCTCCTTTGTCCCATTCTGCTGACCACTTGCGTGCAAGAAACACACATGTCCAATACTTGGAAATAAATTTCCACAGACAGATATACAGATAGATCATACTTTCAAAAGTGTGTCAAATCTAAGCTTTCTTATTTTTTGAAGTCATTAGTGAAGCAGCTCATCTCAATTATCAATTGCAGATACAATTCGTGGAAATTCTTCTGGTATGTGCCTGAATTTCGTAATGGCTGAATGCGATTTTCGAAGAGAGCGTGACACCTTCGAGCAAATAATGTGTACGTAATTGTTTGATCTAGGATGGCATCGTAGGAATATGAGCGAGAACGGAAAGTACGAGCAAGTGAGACTAAAAAGAGTTGGGTGCAGGTCTGGTCGTATCGGACAGGCTGCTACACAGTTCCCACTCTGCGACGCTATCCCTCTGCTAACCGCCACGGGGACTTTTGGCTGCTCAGTTTCCTGCCTTGCCCGGTGCATCCCTCCTTAGCTAACCTGGTCGCCCAAGACTCCTCTTGAGCGACCATATTGATGGCGATCTCAGTGCGGACGCCATATCAACACAGGATGCTGTGAAACAGTACTCCCATCCTCGGACTATCCACTACACCCGGCCTCCAGGTCGCTGGATTACAGGAGCACGCCACCACTCCCAGCCATCAGTGTAATACTTTCTACCGCTACTTTACGTACAATCTGCGATGTTAACCAACTATTTTTTTATCCATACTCACAGCTTACTCGCCGATTTACCACGAAAACAAATGTATATAGTGAACTTATACATTTCGTACTTTATGTTTCGATGTGACAGAGTACTCTGTCGCATATGACACGAACTGTTGTTACCTTGGCGGTCCACGCCGCAGTTTCAATCACGAATGCAATTCCTTCCATCACTTAGACGAAGAAAAACCACTTTTGTAACCTAAGGTACCGCCCCTAGCCGTTAGATGTACCCTCTATTGGTAGTGGTGCGAAGAATATATCGCACTCGATAATGTCAACACATTATTCTATTATTTAATGCAGTTGTTTTACATTGGATGGGACATTCATCCTTTAAAAACACATCTAGACTGCTCGTTGAGTACCAGTGCATTTTATCGATGATTTGAAATCATGTAAAGTAAGTATACAGATCTGCATGTGTCCTTATTATATTTAAAACGAATGACAAAATTTTTCGTTTACACCTTCTGTGTACCACATTCTCTAACATAATTTCGATTACAGGCTGAGCAACGATAATTTCTTACACTCACGTCGTGGTTTATGTCTGTCATTCGTAATTTTACTCGTTTTCTCTGCTCTCAACTGTGAAACCGAGAGGTCTTGAACGCTACACAGAGCATGCGTAAATCCCAGCTCTTCAGAGAGAGTGACGTGCCTCCTTAGTAGTCTCTATGTTCTTGATGAGGATGACAGGACGTCAAGCACTACCTGAGAGTCACGAATGATCTCTTACTTTGAGAAGCAATAGCTCCAGGAGGTTTTCTCCTTTGTCCCATTCTGCTGACCACTTGCGTGCAAGTAACACACATGTCCAATACTTGGAAATAAATTTCCACAGACAGATATACAGATAGATGATACTTTTAAAAGTGTGTCAAATCTAAGCTTTCTTATTTTTTGAAGTCATTAGTGAAGCAGCTCATCTCAATTATCAATTGCAGATACAATTCGTGGAAATTCTTCTGGTATGTGCCTGAATTTCGTAATGGCTGAATGCGATTTTCGAAGAGAGCGTGACACCTTCGAGCAAATAATGTGTACGTAATTGTTTGATCTAGGATGGCATCGTAGGAATATGAGCGAGAACGGAAAGTACGAGCAAGTGAGACTAAAAAGAGTTGGCTGCAAGGTCTGGTCGTATCGGACAGGCTGCTACACAGCTCCCACTCTCCGACGCTATCCCTCTGCTAACCGCCACGGGGACTTTTGGCTGCTCAGTTTCCTGCCTTGCCCGGTGCATCCCTCCTTAGCTAACCTGGTCGCCCAAGACTCCTCTTGAGCGACCATATTGATGGCGATCTCAGTGCGGACGCCAGATCAACACAGGATGCTGTGAAACAGTACTCCCATCCTCAGTTTATCCACTACACCCGGCCTCCAGGTCGCTGGATTACAGGAGCACGCCACCACTCCCAGCCGCCAGTGTAATCCTTTCTACCGCTACTTTACGTACAATCTGCGATGTTAACCAACTATTTTTTTATCCATACTCACAGCTTACTCGCCGATTTACCACGAAAACAAATGTATATAGTGAACTTATACATTTCGTACTTTATGTTTCGATGTTACAGGGTACTCTGTCGCATATGACACGAACTGTTGTTACCTTGGCGGTCCACGCCGCAGTTTCAATCACGAATGCAATTCCTTCCATCACTTAGACGAAGAAAAACCACTTTTGTAACCTAAGGTACCGCCCCTACCCGTTAGATGTACCCTCTATTGGTAGTGGTGCGAAGAATATATCGCACTCGATAATGTCAACACATTATTCTATTATTTAATGCAGTTGTTTTACATTGGATGGGACATTCATCCTTTAAAAACACATCTAGACTGCTCGTTGAGTACCAGTGCATTTTATCGATGATTTGAAATCATGTAAAGTAAGTATTCAGATCTGCATGTGTCCTTATTATATTTAAAACGAATGACAAAATTTTTCGTTTACACCTTCTGTGTACCACATTCTCTAACATAATTTCGATTACAGGCTGAGCAACGATAATTTCTTACACTCACGTCGTGGTTTATGTCTGTCATTCGTAATTTTACTCGTTTTCTCTGCTCTCAACTGTGAAACCGAGAGGTCTTGAACGCTACACAGAGCATGCGTAAATCTCAGCTCTTCAGAGAGAGTGACGTGCCTCCTTAGTAGTCTCTATGTTCTTGATGAGGATGACAGGACGTCAAGCACCACCTGAGAGTCACGAATGATCTCTTACTTTGAGAAGCAATAGCTCCAGGAGGTTTTCTCCTTTGTCCCATTCTGCTGACCACTTGCGTGCAAGTAACACACATGTCCAATACTTGGAAATAAATTTCCACAGACAAATATACAGATAGATGATACTTTTAAAAGTGTGTCAAATCTAAGCTATCTTATTTTTTGATGTCATTAGTGAAGCAGCTCATCTCAATTATCAATTGCAGATACAATTCGTGGAAATTCTTCTGGTATGTGCCTGAATTTCGTAATGGCTGAATGCGATTTTCGAAGAGAGCGTGACACCTTCGAGCAAATAATGTGTACGTAATTGTTTGATCTAGGATGGCATCGTAGGAATATGAGCGAGAACGGAAAGTACGAGCAAGTGAGACTAAAAAGAGTTGTGTGCAGGTCTGGTCGTATCGGACAGACTGCTACACAGCTCCCACTCTCCGACGCTATCCCTCTGCTAACCGCCACGGGGACTTTTGGCTGCTCAGTTTCCTGCCTTGCCCGTTGCATCCCTCCTAAGCTAACCTGGTCACCCATGACTCCGCATGAGCGACCATATTGATGGCGATCTCAGTGCGGACGCCAGATCAACACAGGATGCTGTGAAACAGTACTCCCATCCTCAGTTTATCCACTACACCCGGCCTCCAGGTCGCTGGATTACAGGAGCACGCCACCACTCCCAGCCGCCAGTGTAATCCTTTCTACCGCTACTTTACGTACAATCTGCGATGTTAACCAACTATTTTTTTATCCATACTCACAGCTTACTCGCCGATATACCACGAAAACAAATGTATATAGTGAACTTATACATTTCGTACTTTATGTTTCGATGTTACAGGGTACTCTGTCGCATATGACACGAACTGTTGTTACCTTGGCGGTCCACGCCGCAGTTTCAATCACGAATGCAATTCCTTCCATCACTTAGACGAAGAAAAACCACTTTTGTAACCTAAGGTACCGCCCCTAGCCGTTAGATGTACCCTCTATTGGTAGTGGTGCGAAGAATATATCGCACTCGATAATGTCAACACATTATTCTATTATTTAATGCAGTTGTTTTACATTGGATGGGACATTCATCCTTTAAAAACACATCTAGACTGCTCGTTGAGTACCAGTGCATTTTATCGATGATTTGAAATCATGTAAAGTAAGTATTCAGATCTGCATGTGTCCTTATTATATTTAAAACGAATGACAAAATTTTTCGTTTACACCTTCTGTGTACCACATTCTCTAACATAATTTCGATTACAGGCTGAGCAACGATAATTTCTTACACTCACGTCGTGGTTTATGTCTGTCATTCGTAATTTTACTCGTTTTCTCTGCTCTCAACTGTGAAACCGAGAGGTCTTGAACGCTACACAGAGCATGCGTAAATCTCAGCTCTTCAGAGAGAGTGACGTGCCTCCTTAGTAGTCTCTATGTTCTTGATGAGGATGACAGGACGTCAAGCACCACCTGAGAGTTACGAATGATCTCTTACTTTGAGAAGCAATAGCTCCAGGAGGTTTTCTTCTTTGTCCCATTCTGCTGACCACTTGCGTGCAAGTAACACACATGTCCAATACTTGGAAATAAATTTCCACAGACAGATATACAGATAGATGATACATTTAAAAGTGTGTCAAATCTAAGCTTTCTTATTTTTTGAAGTCATTAGTGAAGCAGCTCATCTCAATTATCAATTGCAGATACAATTCGTGGAAAGATATGTTGTTAAGTCTTCTGGTATGTGCCTGAATTTCGTAATGGCTGAATGCGATTTTCGAAGAGAGCGTGACACCTTCGAGCAAATAATGTGTACGTAATTGTTTGATCTAGGATGGCATCGTAGGAATATGAGCGAGAACGGAAAGTACGAGCAAGTGAGACTAAAAAGAGTTGGGTGCAGGTCTGGTCGTATCGGACAGGCTGCTACACAGCTCCCACTCTCCGACGCTATCCCTCTGCTAACCGCCACGTGGACTTTTGGCTGCACAGTTTCCTGCCTTGCCCGGTGTATCCCTCCTTAGCTAACCTGGTCGCCCAAGACTCCTCTTGAGCGACCATATTGATGGCGATCTCAGTGCGGACGCCAGATCAACACAGGATGCTGTGAAACAGTACTCCCATCCTCAGACTATCCACTACACCCGGCCTCCAGGTCGCTGGATTACAGGAGCACGCCGCCACTCCCAGCCGCCAGTGTAATACTTTCTACCGCTACTTTACGTACAATCTGCGATGTTAACGAACTATTTTTTTCTCCATACTCACAGCTTACTCGCCGATTTACCACGAAAACAAATGTGTATAGTGAACTTATACATTTCGTACTTTATGTTTCGATGTGACAGAGTACTCTGTCGCATATGACACGAACTGTTGTTATCTTGGCGGTCCACGCCGCAGTTTCAATCACGAATGCAATTCCTTCCATCACTTAGACGAAGAAAAACCACTTTTGTAACCTAAGGTACCGCCCATAGCCGTTAGATGTGCCCTCTATTGGTAGTGGTGCGAAGAATATATCGCACTCGATAATGTCAACACATTATTCTATTATTTAATGCAGTTGTTTTACATTGGATGGGACATTCATCCTTTAAAAACACATCTAGACTGCTCGTTGAGTACCAGTGCATTTTATCGATGATTTGAAATCATGTAAAGTAAGTATTCAGATTTGCATGTGTCCTTATTATATTTAAAACGAATGACAAAATTTTTCGTTTACATCTTCTGTGTACCACATTCTCTAACATAATTTCGATTACAGGCTGAGCAACGATAATTTCTTACACTCACGTCGTGGTTTATGTCTGTCATTCGTAATTTTACTCGTTTTCTCTGCTCTCAACTGTGAAACCGAGAGGTCTTGAACGCTACACAGAGCATGCGTAAATCTCAGCTCTTCAGAGAGAGTGACGTGCCTCCTTAGTAGTCTCTATGTTCTTGATGAGGATGACAGGACGTCAAGCACCACCTGAGAGTCACGAATGATCTCTTACTTTGAGAAGCAATAGCTCCAGGAGGTTTTCTCCTTTGTCCCATTCTGCTGACCACTTGCGTGCAAGTAACACACATGTCCAATACTTGGAAATAAATTTCCAGAGACAGATATACAGATAGATGATACTTTTAAAAGTGTGTCAAATCTAAGCTTTCTTATTTTTTGAAGTCATTAGTGAAGCAGCTAATCTCAATTATCAATTGCAGATACAAGTCGTGGAAATTCTTCTGGTATGTGCCTGAATTTCGTAATGGCTGAATGCGATTTTCGAAGAGAGCGTGACACCTTCGAGCAAATAATGTGTACGTAATTGTTTGATCTAGGATGGCATCGTAGGAATATGAGCGAGAACGGAAAGTACGAGCAAGTGAGACTAAAAAGAGTTGGCTGCAAGGTCTGGTCGTATCGGACAGGCTGCTACACAGCTCCCACTCTCCGACGCTATCCCTCTGCTAACCGCCACGGGGACTTTTGGCTGCTCAGTTTCCTGCCTTGCCCGGTGCATCCCTCCTTAGCTAACCTGGTCGCCCAAGACTCCTCTTGAGCGACCATATTGATGGCGATCTCAGTGCGGACGCCAGATCAACACAGGATGCTGTGAAACAGTACTCCCATCCTCGGACTATCCACTACACCCGGCCTCCAGGTCGCTGGATCACAGGAGCACGCCACCACTCCCAGCCATCAGTGTAATACTTTCTACCGCTACTTTACGTACAATCTGCGATGTTAACGAACTATTTTTTTATCCATACTCACAGCTTACTCGCCGATTTACCACGAAAACAAATGTATATAGTGAACTTATACATTTCGTACTTTATGTTTCGATGTGACAGAGTACTCTGTCGCATATGACACGAACTGTTGTTACCTTGGCGGTCCACGCCGCAGTTTCAATCACGAATGCAATTCCTTCCATCACTTAGACGAAGAAAAACCACTTTTGTAACCTAAGGTACCGCCCCTAGCCGTTAGATGTACCTTCTATTGGTAGTGGTGCGAAGAATATATCGCACTCGATAATGTCAACACATTATTCTATTATTTAATGCAGTTGTTTTACATTGGATGGGACATTCATCCTTTAAAAACACATCTAGACTGCTCGTTGAGTACCAGTGCATTTTATCGATGATTTGAAATCATGTAAAGTAAGTATACAGATCTGCATGTGTCCTTATTATATTTAAAACGAATGACAAAATTTTTCGTTTACACCTTCTGTGTACCACATTCTCTAACATAATTTCGATTACAGGCTGAGCAACGATAATTTCTTACACTCACGTCGTGGTTTATGTCTGTCATTCGTAATTTTACTCGTTTTCTCTGCTCTCAACTGTGAAACCGAGAGGTCTTGAACGCTACACAGAGCATGCGTAAATCTCAGCTCTTCAGAGAGAGTGACGTGCCTCCTTAGTAGTCTCTATGTTCTTGATGAGGATGACAGGACGTCAAGCACTACCTGAGAGTCACGAATGATCTCTTACTTTGAGAAGCAATAGCTCCAGGAGGTTTTCTCCTTTGTCCCATTCTGCTGACCACTTGCGTGCAAGTAACACACATGTCCAATACTTGGAAATAAATTTCCACAGACAGATATACAGATAGATGATACTTTTAAAAGTGTGTCAAATCTAAGCTTTCTTATTTTTTGAAGTCATTAGTGAAGCAGCTCATCTCAATTATCAATTGCAGATACAATTCGTGGAAATTCTTCTGGTATGTGCCTGAATTTCGTAATGGCTGAATGCGATTTTCGAAGAGAGCGTGACACCTTCGAGCAAATAATGTGTACGTAATTGTTTGATCTAGGATGGCATCGTAGGAATATGAGCGAGAACGGAAAGTACGAGCAAGTGAGACTAAAAAGAGTTGGGTGCAGGTCTGGTCGTATCGGACAGGCTGCTACACAGCTCCCACTCTCCGACGCTATCCCTCTGCTAACCGCCACGGGGACTTTTGGCTGCTCAGTTTCCTGCCTTGCCCGGTGCATCCCTCCTTAGCTAACCTGGTCGCCCAAGACTCCTCTTGAGCGACCATATTGATGACGATCTCAGTGCGGACGCCAGATCAACACAGGATGCTGTGAAACAGTACTCCCATCCTCAGTTTATCCACTACACCCGGCCTCCAGGTCGCTGGATTACAGGAGCACGCCACCACTCCCAGCCATCAGTGTAATACTTTCTACCGCTACTTTACGTACAATCTGCGATGTTAACGAACTATTTTTTTATCCATACTCACAGCTTACTCGCCGATTTACCACGAAAAAAAATGTATATAGTGAACTTATACATTTCGTACTTTATGTTTCGATGTGACTGAGTACTCTGTCGCATATGACACGAACTGTTGTTACCTTGGCGGTCCACGCCGCAGTTTAAATCACGAATGCAATTCCTTCCATCACTTAGACGAAGAAAAACCACTTTTGTAACCTAAGGTACCGCCCCTAGCCGTTAGATGTACCCTCTATTGGTAGTGGTGCGAAGAATATATCGCACTCGATAATGTCAACACATTATTCTATTATTTAATGCAGTTGTTTTACATTGGATGGGACATTCATCCTTTAAAAACACATCTAGACTGCTCGTTGAGTACCAGTGCATTTTATCGATGATTTGAAATCATGTAAAGTAAGTATTCAGATCTGCATGTGTCCTTATTATATTTAAAACGAATGACAAAATTTTTCGTTTACACCTTCTGTGTACCACATTCTCTAACATAATTTCGATTACAGGCTGAGCAACGATAATTTCTTACACTCACGTCGTGGTTTATGTCTGTCATTCGTAATTTTACTCGTT
Source organism: Schistocerca gregaria (assembly GCF_023897955.1). NCBI lineage: Eukaryota > Metazoa > Arthropoda > Insecta > Orthoptera > Acrididae > Schistocerca > Schistocerca gregaria. Next base: position 217,925,187 of record NC_064921.1, read on the forward strand.
TTCTCTGCTCTCAACTGTAAAACCGAGAGGTCTTGAACTCTACACAGAGCATGCGTAAATCTCAGCTCTTCAGAGAGAGTGACGTGCCTCCTTAGTAGTCTCTATGTTCTTGATGAGGATGACAGGACGTCAAGCACAACCTGAGAGTCACGAATGATCTCTTACTTTGAGAAGCAATAGCTCCAGGAGGTTTTCTCCTTTGTCCCATTCTGCTGACCACTTGCGTGCAAGTAACACACATGTTCAATACTTGGAAATAAATTTCCACAGACAGATATACAGATAGATGATACTTTTAAAAGTGTGTCAAATCTAAGCTTTCTTATTTTTTGAAGTCATTAGTGAAGCAGTTCATCTCAATTATCAATTGCAGATACAATTCGTGGAAAGATATGTTGTTAAGTCTTCTGGTATGTGCCTGAATTTCGTAATGGCTGAATGCGATTTTCGAAGAGAGCGTGACACCTTCGAGCAAATAATGTGTACGTAATTGTTTGATCTAGGATGGCATCGTAGGAATATGAGCGAGAACGGAAAGTACGAGCAAGTGAGACTAAAAAGAGTTGTGTGCAGGTCTGGTCGTATCGGACAGACTGCTACACAGCTCCCACTCTCCGACGCTATCCCTCTGCTAACCGCCACGGGGACTTTTGGCTGCACAGTTCCCTGCCTTGCCCGGTGTATCCCTCCTTAGCTAACCTGGTCGCCCAAGACTCCTCTTGAGCGACCATATTGATGGCGATCTCAGTGCGGACGCCAGATCAACACAGGATGCTGTGAAACAGTACTCCCATCCTCAGACTATCCACTACACCCGGCCTCCAGGTCGCTGGATTACAGGAGCACGCCACCACTCCCAGCCGCCAGTGTAATACTTTCTACCGCTACTTTACGTACAATCTGCGATGTTAACGAACTATTTTTTTCTCCATACTCACAGCTTACTCGCCGATTTACCACGAAAACAAATGTGTATAGTGAACTTATACATTTCGTACTTTATGTTTCGATGTGACAGAGTACTCTGTCGTATATGACACGAACTGTTGTTATCTTGGCGGTCCACGCCGCAGTTTCAATCACGAATGCAATTCCTTCCATCACTTAGACGAAGAAAAACCACTTTTGTAACCTAAGGTACCGCCCATAGCCGTTAGATGTGCCCTCTATTGGTAGTGGTGCGAAGAATATATCGCACTCGATAATGTCAACACATTATTCTATTATTTAATGCAGTTGTTTTACATTGGATGGGACATTCATCCTTTAAAAACACATCTAGACTGCTCGTTGAGTACCAGTGCATTTTATCGATGATTTGAAATCATGTAAAGTAAGTATACAGATCTGCATGTGTCCTTATTATATTTAAAACGAATGACAAAATTTTTCGTTTACACCTTCTGTGTACCACATTCTCTAACATAATTTCGATTACAGGCTGAGCAACGATAATTTCTTACACTCATGTCGTGGTTTATGTCTGTCATTCGTAATTTTACTCGTTTTCTCTGCTCTCAACTGTGAAACCGAGAGGTCTTGAACGCTACACAGAGCATGCGTAAATCTCAGCTCTTCAGAGAGAGTGACGTGCCTCCTTAGTAGTCTCTATGTTCTTGATGAGGATGACAGGACGTCAAGCACTACCTGAGAGTCACGAATGATCTCTTACTTTGAGAAGCAATAGCTCCAGGAGGTTTTCTCCTTTGTCCCATTCTGCTGACCACTTGCGTGCAAGTAACACACATGTCCAATACTTGGAAATAAATTTCCACAGACAGATATACAGATAGATGATACTTTTAAAAGTGTGTCAAATCTAAGCTTTCTTATTTTTTGAAGTCATTAGTGAAGCAGCTCATCTCAATTATCAATTGCAGATACAATTCGTGGAAATTCTTCTGGTATGTGCCTGAATTTCGTAATGGCTGAATGCGATTTTCGAAGAGAGCGTGACACCTTCGAGCAAATAATGTGTACGTAATTGTTTGATCTAGGATGGCATCGTAGGAATATGAGCGAGAACGGAAAGTACGAGCAAGTGAGACTAAAAAGAGTTGGGTGCAGGTCTGGTCGTATCGGACAGGCTGCTACACAACTCCCACTCTCCGACGCTATCCCTCTGCTAACCGCCACGGGGACTTTTGGCTGCTCAGTTTCCTGCCTTGCCCGGTGCATCCCTCCTTAGCTAACCTGGTCGCCCAAGACTCCTCTTGAGCGACCATATTGATGGCGATCTCAGTGCGGACGCCAGATCAACACAGGATGCTGTGAAACAGTACTCCCATCCTCAGTTTATCCACTACACCCGGCCTCCAGGTCGCTGGATTACAGGAGCACGCCACCACTCCCAGCCATCAGTGTAATACTTTCTACCGCTACTTTACGTACAATCTGCGATGTTAACGAACTATTTTTTTATCCATACTCACAGCTTACTCGCCGATTTACCACGAAAACAAATGTATATAGTGAACTTATACATTTCGTACTTTATGTTTCGATGTGACAGAGTACTCTGTCGCATATGACACGAACTGTTGTTACCTTGGCGGTCCACGCCGCAGTTTCAATCACGAATGCAATTCCTTCCATCACTTAGACGAAGAAAAACCACTTTTGTAACCTAAGGTACCGCCCCTAGCCGTTAGATGTACCCTCTATTGGTAGTGGTGCGAAGAATATATCGCACTCGATAATGTCAACACATTATTCTATTATTTAATGCAGTTGTTTTACATTGGATGGGACATTCATCCTTTAAAAACACATCTAGACTGCTCGTTGAGTACCAGTGCATTTTATCGATGATTTGAAATCATGTAAAGTAAGTATTCAGATCTGCATGTGTCCTTATTATATTTAAAACGAATGACAAAATTTTTCGTTTACACCTTCTGTGTACCAAATTCTCTAACATAATTTCGATTACAGGCTGAGCAACGATAATTTCTTACACTCACGTCGTGGTTTATGTCTGTCATTCGTAATTTTACTCGTTTTCTCTGCTCTCAACTGTAAAACCGAGAGGTCTTGAACGCTACACAGAGCATGCGTAAATCTCAGCTCTTCAGAGAGAGTGACGTGCCTCCTTAGTAGTCTCTATGTTCTTGATGAGGATGACAGGACGTCAAGCACTACCTGAGAGTCACGAATGATCTCTTACTTTGAGAAGCAATAGCTCCAGGAGGTTTTCTCCTTTGTCCCATTCTGCTGACCACTTGCGTGCAAGTAACACACATGTTCAATACTTGGAAATAAATTTCCACAGACAGATATACAGATAGATGATACTTTTAAAAGTGTGTCAAATCTAAGCTTTCTTATTTTTTGAAGTCATTAGTGAAGCAGCTCATCTCAATTATCAATTGCAGATACAAGTCGTGGAAATTCTTCTGGTATGTGCCTGAATTTCGTAATGGCTGAATGCGATTTTCGAAGAGAGCGTGACACCTTCGAGCAAATAATGTGTACGTAATTGTTTGATCTAGGATGGCATCGTAGGAATATGAGCGAGAACGGAAAGTACGAGCAAGTGAGACTAAAAAGAGTTGGCTGCAAGGTCTGGTCGTATCGGACAGGCTGCTACACAGCTCCCACTCTCCGACGCTATCCCTCTGCTAACCGCCACGGGGACTTTTGGCTGCTCAGTTTCCTGCCTTGCCCGGTGCATCCCTCCTTAGCTAACCTGGTCGCCCAAGACTCCTCTTGAGCGACCATATTGATGGCGATCTCAGTGCGGACGCCAGATCAACACAGGATGCTGTGAAACAGTACTCCCATCCTCGGACTATCCACTACACCCGGCCTCCAGGTCGCTGGATTACAGGAGCACGCCACCAGTCCCAGCCATCAGTGTAATACTTTCTACCGCTACTTTACGTACAATCTGCGATGTTAACGAACTATTTTTTTATCCATACTCACAGCTTACTCGCCGATTTACCACGAAAACAAATGTATATAGTGAACTTATACATTTCGTACTTTATGTTTCGATGTGACAGAGTACTCTGTCGCATATGACACGAACTGTTGTTACCTTGGCGGTCCACGCCGCAGTTTCAATCACGAATGCAATTCCTTCCATCACTTAGACGAAGAAAAACCACTTTTGTAACCTAAGGTACCGCCCCTAGCCGTTAGATGTACCCTCTATTGGTAGTGGTGCGAAGAATATATCGCACTCGATAATGTCAACACATTATTCTATTATTTAATGCAGTTGTTTTACATTGGATGGGACATTCATCCTTTAAAAACACATCTAGACTGCTCGTTGAGTACCAGTGCATTTTATCGATGATTTGAAATCATGTAAAGTAAGTATACAGATCTGCATGTGTCCTTATTATATTTAAAACGAATGACAAAATTTTTCGTTTACACCTTCTGTGTACCACATTCTCTAACATAATTTCGATTACAGGCTGAGCAACGATAATTTCTTACACTCACGTCGTGGTTTATGTCTGTCATTCGTAATTTTACTCGTTTTCTCTGCTCTCAACTGTGAAACCGAGAGGTCTTGAACGCTACACAGAGCATGCGTAAATCTCAGCTCTTCAGAGAGAGTGACGTGCCTCCTTAGTAGTCTCTATGTTCTTGATGAGGATGACAGGACGTCAAGCACTACCTGAGAGTCACGAATGATCTCTTACTTTGAGAAGCAATAGCTCCAGGAGGTTTTCTCCTTTGTCCCATTCTGCTGACCACTTGCGTGCAAGTAACACACATGTCCAATACTTGGAAATAAATTTCCACAGACAGATATACAGATAGATGATACTTTTAAAAGTGTGTCAAATCTAAGCTTTCTTATTTTTTGAAGTCATTAGTGAAGCAGCTCATCTCAATTATCAATTGCAGATACAATTCGTGGAAATTCTTCTGGTATGTGCCTGTATTTCGTAATGGCTGAATGCGATTTTCGAAGAGAGCGTGACACCTTCGCGCAAATAATGTGTACGTAATTGTTTGATCTAGGATGGCATCGTAGGAATATGAGCGAGAACGGAAAGTACGAGCAAGTGAGACTAAAAAGAGTTGGGTGCAGGTCTGGTCGTATCGGACAGGCTGCTACACAGCTCCCACTCTCCGACGCTATCCCTCTGCTAACCGCCACGGGGACTTTTGGCTGCTCAGTTTCCTGCCTTGCCCGGTGCATCCCTCCTTAGCTAACCTGGTCGCCCAAGACTCCTCTTGAGCGACCATATTGATGGCGATCTCAGTGCGGACGCCAGATCAACACAGGATGCTGTGAAACAGTACTCCCATCCTCGGACTATCCACTACACCCGGCCTCCAGGTCGCTGGATTACAGGAGCACGCCACCACTCCCAGCCATCAGTGTAATACTTTCTACCGCTACTTTACGTACAATCTGCGATGTTAACGAACTATTTTTTTATCCATACTCACAGCTTACTCGCCGATTTACCACGAAAACAAATGTATATAGTGAACTTATACATTTCGTACTTTATGTTTCGATGTGACAGAGTACTCTGTCGCATATGACACGAACTGTTGTTACCTTGGCGGTCCACGCCGCAGTTTCAATCACGAATGCAATTCCTTCCATCACTTAGACGAAGAAAAACCACTTTTGTAACCTAAGGTACCGCCCCTAGCCGTTAGATGTACCCTCTATTGGTAGTGGTGCGAAGAATATATCGCACTCAATAATGTCAACACATTATTCTATTATTTAATGCAGTTGTTTTACATTGGATGGGACATTCATCCTTTAAAAACACATCTAGACTGCTCGTTGAGTACCAGTGCATTTTATCGATGATTTGAAATCATGTAAAGTAAGTATACAGATCTGCATGTGTCCTTATTATATTTAAAACGAATGACAAAATTTTTCGTTTACACCTTCTGTGTACCACAATCTCTAACATAATTTCGATTACAGGCTGAGCAACGATAATTTCTTACACTCACGTCGTGGTTTATGTCTGTCATTCGTAATTTTACTCGTTTTCTCTGCTCTCAACTGTGAAACCGAGAGGTCTTGAACGCTACACAGAGCATGCGTAAATCTCAGCTCTTCAGAGAGAGTGACGTGCCTCCTTAGTAGTCTCTATGTTCTTGATGAGGATGACAGGACGTCAAGCACTACCTGAGAGTCACGAATGATCTCTTACTTTGAGAAGCAATAGCTCCAGGAGGTTTTCTCCTTTGTCCCATTCTGCTGACCACTTGCGTGCAAGTAACACACATGTCCAATACTTGGAAATAAATTTCCACAGACAGATATAGAGATAGATGATATTTTAAAAGTGTGTCAAATCTAAGCTTTCTTATTTTTTGAAGTCATTAGTGAAGCAGTTCATCTCAATTATCAATTGCAGATACAATTCGTGGAAAGATATGTTGTTAAGTCTTCTGGTATGTGCCTGAATTTCGTAATGGCTGAATGCGATTTTCGAAGAGAGCGTGACACCTTCGAGCAAATAATGTGTACGTAATTGTTTGATCTAGGATGGCATCGTAGGAATATGAGCGAGAACGGAAAGTACGAGCAAGTGAGACTAAAAAGAGTTGTGTGCAGGTCTGGTCGTATCGGACAGGCTGCTACACAGCTCCCACTCTCCGACGCTATCCCTCTGCTAACCGCCACGGGGACTTTTGGCTGCTCAGTTTCCTGCCTTGCCCGGTGCATCCCTCCTTAGCTAACCTGGTCGCCCAAGACTCCTCTTGAGCGACCATATTGATGGCGATCTCAGTGCGGACGCCAGATCAACACAGGATGCTGTGAAACAGTACTCCCATCCTCGGACTATCCACTACACCCGGCCTCCAGGTCGCTGGATTACAGGAGCACGCCACCACTCCCAGCCGCCAGTGTAATACTTTCTACCGCTACTTTACGTACAATCTGCGATGTTAACGAACTATTTTTTTCTCCATACTCACAGCTTACTCGCCGATTTACCACGAAAACAAATGTGTATAGTGAACTTATACATTTCGTACTTTATGTTTCGATGTGACAGAGTACTCTGTCGCATATGACACGAACTGTTGTTACCTTGGCGGTCCACGCCGCAGTTTCAATCACGAATGCAATTCCTTCCATCACTTAGACGAAGAAAAACCACTTTTGTAACCTAAGGTACCGCCCCTAGCCGTTAGATGTACCCTCTATTGGTAGTGGTGCGAAGAATATATCGCACTCGATAATGTCAACACATTATTCTATTATTTAATGCAGTTGTTTTACATTGGATGGGACATTCATCCTTTAAAAACACATCTAGACTGCTCGTTGAGTACCAGTGCATTTTATCGATGATTTGAAATCATGTAAAGTAAGTATACAGATCTGCATGTGTCCTTATTATATTTAAAACGAATGACAAAATTTTTCGTTTACACCTTCTGTGTACCACATTCTCTAACATAATTTCGATTACAGGCTGAGCAACGATAATTTCTTACACTCACGTCGTGGTTTATGTCTGTCATTCGTAATTTTACTCGTTTTCTCTGCTCTCAACTGTAAAACCGAGAGGTCTTGAACGCTACACAGAGCATGCGTAAATCTCAGCTCTTCAGAGAGAGTGACGTGCCTCCTTAGTAGTCTCTATGTTCTTGATGAGGATGACAGGACGTCAAGCACTACCTGAGAGTCACGAATGATCTCTTACTTTGAGAAGCAATAGCTCCAGGAGGTTTTCTCCTTTGTCCCATTCTGCTGACCACTTGCGTGCAAGTAACACACATGTCCAATACTTGGAAATAAATTTCCACAGACAGATATACAGATAGATGATACTTTTAAAAGTGTGTCAAATCTAAGCTTTCTTATTTTTTGAAGTCATTAGTGAAGCAGCTCATCTCAATTATCAATTGCAGATACAATTCGTGGAAATTCTTCTGGTATGTGCCTGTATTTCGTAATGGCTGAATGCGATTTTCGAAGAGAGCGTGACACCTTCGCGCAAATAATGTGTACGTAATTGTTTGATCTAGGATGGCATCGTAGGAATATGAGCGAGAACGGAAAGTACGAGCAAGTGAGACTAAAAAGAGTTGGGTGCAGGTCTGGTCGTATCGGACAGGCTGCTACACAGCTCCCACTCTCCGACGCTATCCCTCTGCTAACCGCCACGGGGACTTTTGGCTGCTCAGTTTCCTGCCTTGCCCGGTGCATCCCTCCTTAGCTAACCTGGTCGCCCAAGACTCCTCTTGAGCGACCATATTGATGGCGATCTCAGTGCGGACGCCAGATCAACACAGGATGCTGTGAAACAGTACTCCCATCCTCGGACTATCCACTACACCCGGCCTCCAGGTCGCTGGATTACAGGAGCACGCCACCACTCCCAGCCATCAGTGTAATACTTTCTACCGCTACTTTACGTACAATCTGCGATGTTAACGAACTATTTTTTTATCCATACTCACAGCTTACTCGCCGATTTACCACGAAAACAAATGTATATAGTGAACTTATACATTTCGTACTTTATGTTTCGATGTGACAGAGTACTCTGTCGCATATGACACGAACTGTTGTTACCTTGGCGGTCCACGCCGCAGTTTCAATCACGAATGCAATTCCTTCCATCACTTAGACGAAGAAAAACCACTTTTGTAACCTAAGGTACCGCCCCTAGCCGTTAGATGTACCCTCTATTGGTAGTGGTGCGAAGAATATATCGCACTCGATAATGTCAACACATTATTCTATTATTTAATGCAGTTGTTTTACATTGGATGGGACCTTCATCCTTTAAAAACACATCTAGACTGCTCGTTGAGTACCAGTGCATTTTATCGATGATTTGAAATCATGTAAAGTAAGTATACAGATCTGCATGTGTCCTTATTATATTTAAAACGAATGACAAAATTTTTCGTTTACACCTTCTGTGTACCACATTCTCTAACATAATTTCGATTACAGGCTGAGCAACGATAATTTCTTACACTCACGTCGTGGTTTATGTCTGTCATTCGTAATTTTACTCGTTTTCTCTGCTCTCAACTGTGAAACCGAGAGGTCTTGAACGCTACACAGAGCATGCGTAAATCTCAGCTCTTCAGAGAGAGTGACGTGCCTCCTTAGTAGTCTCTATGTTCCTGATGAGGATGACAGGACGTCAAGCACTACCTGAGAGTCACGAATGATCTCTTACTTTGAGAAGCAATAGCTCCAGGAGGTTTTCTCCTTTGTCCCATTCTGCTGACCACTTGCGTGCAAGTAACACACATGTCCAATACTTGGAAATAAATTTCCACAGACAGATATACAGATAGATGATACTTTTAAAAGTGTGTCAAATCTAAGCTTTCTTATTTTTTGAAGTCATTAGTGAAGCAGCTCATCTCAATTATCAATTGCAGATACAATTCGTGGAAATTCTTCTGGTATGTGCCTGTATTTCGTAATGGCTGAATGCGATTTTCGAAGAGAGCGTGACACCTTCGCGCAAATAATGTGTACGTAATTGTTTGATCTAGGATGGCATCGTAGGAATATGAGCGAGAACGGAAAGTACGAGCAAGTGAGACTAAAAAGAGTTGGGTGCAGGTCTGGTCGTATCGGACAGGCTGCTACACAGCTCCCACTCTCCGACGCTATCCCTCTGCTAACCGCCACGGGGACTTTTGGCTGCTCAGTTTCCTGCCTTGCCCGGTGCATCCCTCCTTAGCTAACCTGGTCGCCCAAGACTCCTCTTGAGCGACCATATTGATGGCGATCTCAGTGCGGACGCCAGATCAACACAGGATGCTGTGAAACAGTACTCCCATCCTCAGACTATCCACTACACCCGGCCTCCAGGTCGCTGGATTACAGGAGCACGCCACCACTCCCAGCCGCCAGTGTAATACTTTCTACCGCTACTTTACGTACAATCTGCGATGTTAACCAACTATTTTTTTCTCCATACTCACAGCTTACTCGCCGATTTACCACGAAAACAAATGTGTATAGTGAACTTATACATTTCGTACTTTATGTTTCGATGTGACAGAGTACTCTGTCGCATATGACACGAACTGTAGTTACCTTGGCGGTCCACGCCGCAGTTTCAATCACGAATGCAATTCCTTCCATCACTTAGACGAAGAAAAACCACTTTTGTAACCTAAGGTACCGCCCCTAGCCGTTAGATGTACCCTCTATTGGTAGTGGTGCGAAGAATATATCGCACTCGATAATGTCAACACATTATTCTATTATTTAATGCAGTTGTTTTACATTGGATGGGACATTCATCCTTTAAAAACACATCTAGACTGTTCGTTGAGTACCAGTGCATTTTATCGATGATTTGAAATCATGTAAAGTAAGTATTCAGATCTGCATGTGTCCTTATTATATTTAAAACGAATGCCAAAATTTTTCGTTTACACCTTCTGTGTACCACATTCTCTAACATAATTTCGATTACAGGCTGAGCAACGATAATTTCTTACACTCACCTCGTGGTTTATGTCTGTCATTCGTAATTTTACTCGTTTTCTCTGCTCTCAACTGTGAAACCGAGAGGTCTTGAACGCTACACAGAGCATGCGTAAATCTCAGCTCTTCAGAGAGAGTGACGTGCCTCCTTAGTAGTCTCTATGTTCTTGATGAGGATGACAGGACGTCAAGCACCACCTGTGAGTCACGAATGATCTCTTACTTTGAGAAGCAATAGCTCCAGGAGGTTTTCTCCTTTGTCCCATTCTGCTGACCACTTGCGTGCAAGAAACACACATGTCCAATACTTGGAAATAAATTTCCACAGACAGATATACAGATAGATGATACTTTTAAAAGTGTGTCAAATGTAAGCTTTCTTATTTTTTGAAGTCATTAGTGAAGCAGCTCATCTCAATTATTAATTGCAGATACAATTCGTGGAAAGATATGTTGTTAAGTCTTCTGGTATGTGGCTGAATTTCGTAATGGCTGAATGCGATTTTCGAAGAGAGCGTGACAACTTCGAGCAAATAATGTGTACGTAATTGTTTGATCTAGGATGGCATCGTAGGAATATGAGCGAGAACGGAAAGGACGAGCAAGTGAGACTAAAAAGGGTTGGGTGCAGGTCTGGTCGTATCGGACAGGCTGCTACACAGCTCCCACTCTCCGACGCTATCCCTCTGCTAACCGCCACGGGGACTTTTGGCTGCTCAGTTTCCTGCCTTGCCCGGTGCATCCCTCCTTAGCTAACCTGGTCGCCCAAGACTCCTCTTGAGCGACCATATTGATGGCGATCTCAGTGCGGACGCCAGATCAACACAGGATGCTGTGAAACAGTACTCCCATCCTCAGACTATCCACTACACCCGGCTTCCAGGTCGCTGGATTACAGGAGCACGCCACCACTCCCAGCCGCCAGTGTAATCCTTTCTACCGCTACTTTACGTACAATCTGCGATGTTAACGAACTATTTTTTTCTCCATACTCACAGCTTACTCGCCGATTTACCACGAAAACAAATGTGTATAGTGAACTTATACATTTCGTACTTTATGTTTCGATGTGACAGAGTACTCTGTCGCATATGACACGAACTGTTGTTACCTTGGCGGTCCACTCCGCAGTTTCAATCACGAATGCAATTCCTTCCATCACTTAGACGAAGAAAAACCACTTTTGTAACCTAAGGTACCGCCCATAGCCGTTAGATGTACCCTCTATTGGTAGTGGTGCGAAGAATATATCGCACTCGATAATGTCAACACATTATTCTATTATTTAATGCAGTTGTTTTACATTGGATGGGACATTCATCCTTTAAAAACACATCTAGACTGCTCGTTGAGTACCAGTGCATTTTATCGATGATTTGAAATCATGTAAAGTAAGTATTCAGATCTGCATGTGTCCTTATTATATTTAAAACGAATGACAAAATTTTTCGTTTACACCTTCAGTGTACCACATTCTCTAAAATAATTTCGATTACAGGCTTAGCAACGATAATTTCTTACACTCACGTCGTGGTTTATGTCTGTCATTCGTAATTTTACTCGATTTCTCTGCTCTCAACTGTGAAACCGAGAGGTCTTGAACGCTACACAGAGCATGCGTAAATCTCAGATCTTCAGAGAGAGTGACGTGCCTCCTTAGTAGTCTCTATGTTCTAGATGCGGATGACAGGACGTCAAGCACCACCTGTGAGTCACGAATGATCTCTTACTTTGAGAAGCAATAGCTCCAGGAGGTTTTCTCCTTTGTCCCATTCTGCTGACCACTTGCGTGCAAGAAACACACATGTCCAATACTTGGAAATAAATTTCCACAGACAGATATAGAGATAGATGATATTTTAAAAGTGTGTCAAATCTAAGCTTTCTTATTTTTTGAAGTCATTAGTGAAGCAGCTCATCTCAATTATTAATTGCAGATACAATTCGTGGAAAGATATGTTGTTAAGTCTTCTGGTATGTGCCTGAATTTCGTAATGGCTGAATGCGATTTTCGAAGAGAGCGCGACACCTTCGAGCAAATAATGTGTACGTAATTGTTTGATCTAGGATGGCATCGTAGGAATATGAGCGAGAACGGAAAGTACGAGCAAGTGAGACTAAAAAGAGTTGGGTGCAGGTCTGGTCGTATCGGACAGGCTGCTACACAGCTCCCACTCTCCGACGCTATCCCTCTGCTAACCGCCACGGGGACTTTTGGCTGCTCAGTTTCCTGCCTTGCCCGGTGCATCCCTCCTTAGCTAACCTGGTCGCCCAAGACTCCTCTCGAGCGACCATATTGATGGCGATCTCAGTGCGGACGCCAGATCAACACAGGATGCTGTGAAACAGTACTCCCATCCTCAGACTATCCACTACAACCGGCCTCCAGGTCGCTGGATTACAGGAGCACGCCACCACTCCCAGCCGCCAGTGTAATCCTTTCTACCGCTACTTTACGTACAATCTGCGATGTTAACGAACTATTTTTTTCTCCATACTCACAGCTTACTCGCCGATTTACCACGAAAACAAATGTGTATAGTGAACTTATACATTTCGTACTTTATGTTTCGATGTGACAGAGTACTCTGTCGCATATGACACGAACTGTTGTTACCTTGGCGGTCCACTCCGCAGTTTCAATCACGAATGCAATTCCTTCCATCACTTAGACGAAGAAAAACCACTTTTGTAACCTAAGGTACCGCCCATAGCCGTTAGATGTACCCTCTATTAGTAGTGGTGCGAAGAATATATCGCACTCGATAATGTCAACACATTATTCTATTATTTAATGCAAGTTGTTTTACATTGGATGTACATTCATCCATTAAAAACACATCTAGACTGTTCGTTGAGTACCAGTGCATTTTATCGATGATTTGAAATCATGTAAAGTAAGTATTCAGATCTGCATGTGTCCTTATTATATTTAAAACGAATGCCAAAATTTTTCGTTTACACCTTCAGTGTACCACATTCTCTAACATAATTTCGATTACAGGCTGAGCAACGATAATTTCTTACACTCACGTCGTGGTTTATGTCTGTCATTCGTAATTTTACTCGTTTTCTCTGCTCTCAACTGTGAAACCGAGAGGTCTTGAACGCTACACAGAGCATGCGTAAATCTCAGATCTTCAGAGAGAGTGACGTGCCTCCTTAGTAGTCTCTATGTTCTAGATGCGGATGACAGGACGTCAAGCACCACCTGTGAGTCACGAATGATCTCTTACTTTGAGAAGCAATAGCTCCAGGAGGTTTTCTCCTTTGTCCCATTCTGCTGACCACTTGCGTGCAAGAAACACACATGTCCAATACTTGGAAATAAATTTCCACAGACAGATATAGAGATAGATGATATTTTAAAAGTGTGTCAAATCTAAGCTTTCTTATTTTTTGAAGTCATTAGTGAAGCAGCTCATCTCAATTATTAATTGCAGATACAATTCGTGGAAAGATATGTTGTTAAGTCTTCTGGTATGTGCCTGAATTTCGTAATGGCTGAATGCGATTTTCGAAGAGAGCGTGACACCTTCGAGCAAATAATGTGTACGTAATTGTTTGATCTAGGATGGCATCGTAGGAATATGAGCGAGAACGGAAAGTACGAGCAAGTGAGACTAAAAAGAGTTGGGTGCAGGTCTGGTCGTATCGGACAGGCTGCTACACAGCTCCCACTCTCCGACGCTATCCCTCTGCTAACCGCCACGGGGACTTTTGGCTGCTCAGTTTCCTGCCTTGCCCGGTGCATCCCTCCTTAGCTAACCTGGTCGCCCAAGACTCCTCTTGAGCGACCATATTGATGGCGATCTCAGTGCGGACGCCAGATCAACACAGGATGCTGTGAAACAGTACTCCCATCCTCAGACTATCCACTACACCCGGCCTCCAGGTCGCTGGATTACAGGAGCACGCCACCACTCCCAGCCGCCAGTGTAATACTTTCTACCGCTACTTTACGTACAATCTGCGATGTTAACGAACTATTTTTTTCTCCATACTCACAGCTTACTCGCCGATTTACCACGAAAACAAATGTGTATAGTGAACTTATACATTTCGTACTTTATGTTTCGATGTGACAGAGTACTCTGTCGCATATGACACGAACTGTTGTTACCTTGGCGGTCCACGCCGCAGTTTCAATCACGAATGCAATTCCTTCCATCACTTAGACGAAGAAAAACCACTTTTGTAACCTAAGGTACCGCCCATAGCCGTTAGATGTACCCTCTATTGGTAGTGGTGCGAAGAATATATCGCACTCGATAATGTCAACACATTATTCTATTATTTAATGCAGTTGTTTTACATTGGATGTACATTCATCCATTAAAAACACATCTAGACTGCTCGTTGAGTACCAGTGCATTTTATCGATGATTTGAAATCATGTAAAGTAAGTATTCAGATCTGCATGTGTCCTTATTATATTTAAAACGAATGCCAAAATTTTTCGTTTACACCTTCAGTGTACCACATTCTCTAACATAATTTCGATTACAGGCTGAGCAACGATAATTTCTTACACTCACGTCGTGGTTTATGTCTGTCATTCGTAGTTTTACTCGTTTTCTCTGCTCTCAACTGTGAAACCGAGAGGTCTTGAACGCTACACAGAGCATGCGTAAATCTCAGCTCTTCAGAGAGAGTGACGTGCCTCCTTAGTAGTCTCTATGTTCTTGATGAGGATGACAGGACGTCAAGCACCACCTGTGAGTCACGAATGATCTCTTACTTTGAGAAGCAATAGCTCCAGGAGGTTTTCTCCTTTGTCCCATTCTGCTGACCACTTGCGTGCAAGAAACACACATGTCCAATACTTGGAAATAAATTTCCACAGACAGATATACAGATAGATGATACTTTTAAAAGTGTGTCAAATGTAAGCTTTCTTATTTTTTGAAGTCATTAGTGAAGCAGCTCATCTCAATTATCAATTGCAGATACAATTCGTGGAAAGATATGTTGTTATGTCTTCTGGTATGTGCCTGAATTTCGTAATGGCTGAATGCGATTTTCGAAGAGAGCGTGACACCTTCGAGCAAATAATGTGTACGTAATTGTTTGATCTAGGATGGCATCGTAGGAATATGAGCGAGAACGGAAAGTACGAGCAAGTGAGACTAAAAAGAGTTGGGTGCAGGTCTGGTCGTATCGGACAGGCTGCTACACAGCTCCCACTCTCCGACGCTATCCCTCTGCTAACCGCCACGGGGACTTTTGGCTGCTCAGTTTCCTGCCTTGCCCGGTGCATCCCTCCTTAGCTAACCTGGTCGCCCAAGACTCCTCTTGAGCGACCATATTGATGGCGATCTCAGTGCGGACGCCAGATCAACACAGGATGCTGTGAAACAGTACTCCCATCCTCAGACTATCCACTACACCCGGCCTCCAGGTCGCTGGATTACAGGAGCACGCCACCACTCCCAGCCGCCAGTGTAATACTTTCTACCGCTACTTTACGTACAATCTGCGATGTTAACCAACTATTTTTTTTTCTCCATACTCACAGCTTACTCGCCGATTTACCACGAAAACAAATGTGTATAGTGAACTTATACATTTCGTACTTTATGTTTCGATGTGACAGAGTACTCTGTCGCATATGACACGAACTGTTGTTACCTTGGCGGTCCACGCCGCAGTTTCAATCACGAATGCAATTCCTTCCATCACTTAGACGAAGAAAAACCACTTTTGTAGCCTAAGGTGCCGCCCATAGCCGTTAGATGTACCCTCTATTGGTAGTGGTGGGAAGAATATATCGCACTCGATAATGTCAACACATTATTCTATTATTTAATGCAGTTGTTTTACATTGGATGGGACATTCATCCTTTAAAAACACATCTAGACTGCTCGTTGAGTACCAGTGCATTTTATCGATGATTTGAAATCATGTAAAGTAAGTATTCAGATCTGCATGTGTCCTTATTATATTTAAAACGAATGCCAAAATTTTTCGTTTACACCTTCTGTGTACCACATTCTCTAACATAATTTCGATTACAGGCTGAGCAACGACAATTTCTTACACTCACGTCGTGGTTTATGTCTGTCATTCGTAATTTTACTCGTTTTCTCTGCTCTCAACTGTGAAACCGAGAGGTCTTGAACGCTACACAGAGCATGCGTAAATTTCAGCTCTTCAGAGAGAGGGACGTGCCTCCTTAGTAGTCTCTATGTTCTTGATGAGGATGACAGGACGTCAAGCACCACCTGTGAGTCACGAATGATCTCTTACTTTGAGAAGCAATAGCTCCAGGAGGTTTTCTCCTTTGTCCCATTCTGCTGACCACTTGCGTGCAAGAAACACACATGTCCAATACTTGGAAATAAATTTCCACAGACAGATATACAGATAGATGATCCTTTTAAAAGTGTGTCAAATGTAAGCTTTCTTATTTTTTGAAGTCATTAGTGAAGCAGCTCATCTCAATTATCAATTGCAGATACAATTCGTGGAAAGATATGTTGTTATGTCTTCTGGTATGTGCCTGAATTTCGTAATGGCTGAATGCGATTTTCGAAGAGAGCGTGACACCTTCGCGCAAATAATGTGTACGTAATTGTTTGATCTAGGATGGCATCGTAGGAATATGAGCGATAACGGAAAGTACGAGCAAGTGAGACTAAAAAGAGTTGGGTGCAGGTCTGGTCGTATCGGACAGGCTGCTACACAGCTCCCACTCTCCGACGCTATCCCTCTGCTAACCGCCACGGGGACTTTTGGCTGCTCAGTTTCCTGCCTTGCCCGGTGCATCCCTCCTTAGCTAACCTGGTCGCCCAAGACTCCTCTTGAGCGACCATATTGATGGCGATCTCAGTGCGGACGCCAGATCAACACAGGATGCTGTGAAACAGTACTCCCATCCTCAGACTATCCACTACACCCGGCCTCCAGGTCGCTGGATTACAGGAGCACGCCACCACTCCCAGCCGCCAGTGTAATACTTTCTACCGCTACTTTACGTACAATCTGCGATGTTAACCAACTATTTTTTTTTCTCCATACTCACAGCTTACTCGCCGATTTACCACGAAAACAAATGTGTATAGTGAACTTATACATTTCGTACTTTATGTTTCGATGTGACAGAGTACTCTGTCGCATATGACACGAACTGTTGTTACCTTGGCGGTCCACGCCGCAGTTTCAATCACGAATGCAATTCCTTCCATCACTTAGACGAAGAAAAACCACTTTTGTAACCTAAGGTACCGCCCATAGCCGTTAGATGTACCCTCTATTGGTAGTGGTGGGAAGAATATATCGCACTCGATAATGTCAACACATTATTCTATTATTTAATGCAGTTGTTTTACATTGGATGGGACATTCATCCTTTAAAAACACATCTAGACTGCTCGTTGAGTACCAGTGCATTTTATCGATGATTTGAAATCATGTAAAGTAAGTATTCAGATCTGCATGTGTCCTTATTATATTTAAAACGAATGCCAAAATTTTTCGTTTACACCTTCTGTGTACCACATTCTCTAACATAATTTCGATTACAGGCTGAGCAACGACAATTTCTTACACTCACGTCGTGGTTTATGTCTGTCATTCGTAATTTTACTCGTTTTCTCTGCTCTCAACTGTGAAACCGAGAGGTCTTGAACGCTACACAGAGCATGCGTAAATCTCAGCTCTTCAGAGAGAGGGACGTGCCTCCTTAGTAGTCTCTATGTTCTTGATGAGGATGACAGGACGTCAAGCACCACCTGTGAGTCACGAATGATCTCTTACTTTGAGAAGCAATAGCTCCAGGAGGTTTTCTCCTTTGTCCCATTCTGCTGACCACTTGCGTGCAAGAAACACACATGTCCAATACTTGGAAATAAATTTCCACAGACAGATATACAGATAGATGATCCTTTTAAAAGTGTGTCAAATCTAAGCGTTCTTATTTTTTGAAGTCATTAGTGAAGCAGCTCATCTCAATTATCAATTGCAGATACAATTCGTGGAAAGATATGTTGTTATGTCTTCTGGTATGTGCCTGAATTTCGTAATGGCTGAATGCGATTTTCGAAGAGAGCGTGACACGTTCGAGCAAATAACGTGTACGTAATTGTTTGATCTAGGATGGCATCGTAGGAATATGAGCGAGAACGGAAAGTACGAGCAAGTGAGACTAAAAAGAGTTGTGTGCAGGTCTGGTCGTATCGGACAGGCTGCTACACAGCTCCCACTCTCCGACGCTATCCCTCTGCTAACCGCCACGGGGACTTTTGGCTGCTCAGTTTCCTGCCTTGCCCGGTGCATCCCTCCTTAGCTAACCTGGTCGCCCAAGACTCCTCTTGAGCGACCATATTGATGGCGATCTCAGTGCGGACGCCAGATCAACACAGGATGCTGTGAAACAGTACTCCCATCCTCAGACTATCCACTACACCCGGCCTCCAGGTCGCTGGATTACAGGAGCACGCCACCACTCCCAGCCGCCAGTGTAATACTTTCTACCGCTACTTTACGTACTATCTGCGATGTTAACGAACTATTTTTTTCTCCATACTCACTGCTTACTCGCCGATTTACCACGAAAACAAATGTGTATAGTGAACTTATACATTTCGTACTTTATGTTTCGATGTGACAGAGTACTCTGTCGCATATGACACGAACTGTTGTTACCTTGGCGGTCCACGCCGCAGTTTCAATCACGAATGCAATTCCTTCCATCACTTAGACGAAGAAAAACCACTTTTGTAACCTAAGGTACCGCCCATAGCTGTTAGATGTACCCTCTATTGGTAGTGGTGCGAAGAATATATCGCACTCGATAATGTCAACACATTATTCTATTATATAATGCAGTTGTTTTACATTGGATGGGACATTCATCCTTTAAAAACACATCTAGACTGCTCGTTGAGTACCAGTGCATTTTATCGATGATTTGAAATCATGTAAAGTAAGTATTCAGATCTGCATGTGTCCTTATTATATTTAAAACGAATGCCAAAATTTTTCGTTTACACCTTCAGTGTACCACATTCTCTAACATAATTTCGATTACAGGCTGAGCAACGCTAATTTCTTACACTCACGTCGTGGTTTATGTCTGTCATTCGTAATTTTACTCGTTTTCTCTGCTCTCAACTGTGAAACCGAGAGGTCTTGAACGCTACACAGAGCATGCGTAAATCTCAGCTCTTCAGAGAGAGGGACGTGCCTCCTTAGTAGTCTCTATGTTCTTGATGAGGATGACAGGACGTCAAGCACCACCTGTGAGTCACGAATGATCTCTTACTTTGAGAAGCAATAGCTCCAGGAGGTTTTCTCCTTTGTCCCATTCTGCTGACCACTTGCGTGCAAGAAACACACATGTCCAATACTTGGAAATAAATTTCCACAGACAGATATATGATACTTTTAAAAGTGTGTCAAATGTAAGCTTTCTTATTTTTTGAAGTCATTAGTGAAGCAGCTCATCTCAATTATCAATTGCAGATACAATTCGTGGAAAGATATGTTGTTATGTCTTCTGGTATGTGCCTGAATTTCGTAATGGCTGAATGCGATTTTCGAAGAGAGCGTGACACCTTCGCGCAAATAATGTGTACGTAATTGTTTGATCTAGGATGGCATCGTAGGAATATGAGCGAGAACGGAAAGTACGAGCAAGTGAGACTAAAAAGAGTTGGGTGCAGGTCTGGTCGTATCGGACAGGCTGCTACACAGCTCCCACTCTCCGACGCTATCCCTCTGCTAACCGCCACGGGGACTTTTGGCTGCTCAGTTTCCTGCCTTGCCCGGTGCATCCCTCCTTAGCTAACCTGGTCGCCCAAGACTCCTCTTGAGCGACCATATTGATGGCGATCTCAGTGCGGACGCCAGATCAACACAGGATGCTGTGAAACAGTACTCCCATCCTCAGACTATCCACTACACCCGGCCTCCAGGTCGCTGGATTACAGGAGCACGCCACCACTCCCAGCCGCCAGTGTAATACTTTCTACCGATACTTTACGTACAATCTGCGATGTTAACGAACTATTTTTTTCTCCATACTCACAGCTTACTCGCCGATTTACCACGAAAATAAATGTGTATAGTGAACTTATACATTTCGTACTTTATGTTTCGATGTGACAGAGTACTCTGTCGCATATGACACGAACTGTTGTTACCTTGGCGGTCCACGCCGCAGTTTCAATCACGAATGCAATTCCTTCCATCACTTAGACGAAGAAAAACCACTTTTGTAACCTAAGGTACCGCCCATAGCCGTTAGATGTACCCTCTATTGGTAGTGGTGCGAAGAATATATCGCACTCGATAATGTCAACACATTATTCTATTATTTAATGCAGTTGTTTTACATTGGATGGGACATTCATCCTTTAAAAACACATCTAGACTGCTCGTTGAGTACCAGTGCATTTTATCGATGATTTGAAATCATGTAAAGTAAGTATTCAGATCTGCATGTGTCCTTATTATATTTAAAACGAATGCCAAAATTTTTCGTTTACACCTTCTGTGTACCACATTCTCTAACATAATTTCGATTACAGGCTGAGCAACGATAATCTCTTACACTCACGTCGTGGTTTATGTCTGTCATTCGTAATTTTACTCGTTTTCTCTGCTCTCAACTGTGAAACCGAGAGGTCTTGAACGCTACACAGAGCATGCGTAAATCTCAGCTCTTCAGAGAGAGTGACGTGCATCCTTAGTAGTCTCTATGTTCTTGATGAGGATGACAGGACGTCAAGCACCACCTGTGAGTCACGAATGATCTCTTACTTTGAGAAGCAATAGCTCCAGGAGGTTTTCTCCTTTGTCCCATTCTGCTGACCACTTGCGTGCAAGAAACACACATGTCCAATACTTGGAAATAAATTTCCACAGACAGATATACAGATAGATGATACTTTTAAAAGTGTGTCAAATGTAAGCTTTCTTATTTTTTGAAGTCATTAGTGAAGCAGCTCATCTCAATTATCAATTGCAGATACAATTCGTGGAAAGATATGTTGTTATGTCTTCTGGTATGTGCCTGAATTTCGTAATGGCTGAATGCGATTTTCGAAGAGAGCGTGACACCTTCGCGCAAATAATGTGTACGTAATTGTTTGATCTAGGATGGCATCGTAGGAATATGAGCGAGAACGGAAAGTACGAGCAAGTGAGACTAAAAAGAGTTGGGTGCAGGTCTGGTCGTATCGGACAGGCTGCTACACAGCTCCCACTCTCCGACGCTATCCCTCTGCTAACCGCCACGGGGACTTTTGGCTGCTCAGTTTCCTGCCTTGCCGGGTGCATCCCTCCTTAGCTAACCTGGTCGCCCAAGACTCCTCTTGAGCGACCATATTGATGGCGATCTCAGTGCGGACACCAGATCAACACAGGATGCTGTGAAACAGTACTCCCATCCTCAGACTATCCACTACACCCGGCCTCCAGGTCGCTGGATTACAGGAGCACGCCACCACTCACAGCCGCCAGTGTAATATTTTCTACCGCTACTTTACGTACAATCTGCGATGTTAACGAACTATTTTTTTCTCCATACTCACAGCTTACTCGCCGATTTACCACGAAAACAAATGTGTATAGTGAACTTATACATTTCGTACTTTATGTTTCGATGTGACAGAGTACTCTGTCGCATATGACACGAACTGTTGTTACCTTGGCGGTCCACGCCGCAGTTTCAATCACGAATGCAATTCCTTCCATCACTTAGACGAAGAAAAACCACTTTTGTAACCTAAGGTACCGCCCATAGCCGTTAGATGTACCCTCTATTGGTAGTGGTGCGAAGAATATATCGCACTCGATAATGTCAACACATTATTCTATTATTTAATGCAGTTGTTTTACATTGGATGGGACATTCATCCTTTAAAAACACATCTAGACTGCTCGTTGAGTACCAGTGCATTTTATCGATGATTTGAAATCATGTAAAGTAAGTATTCAGATCTGCATGTGTCCTTATTATATTTAAAACGAATGCCAAAATTTTTCGTTTACACTTTCTGTGTACCACATTCTCTAACATAATTTCGATTACAGGCTGAGCAACGATAATCTCTTACACTCACGTCGTGGTTTATGTCTGTCATTCGTAATTTTACTCGTTTTCTCTGCTCTCAACTGTGAAACCGAGAGGTCTTGAACGCTACACAGAGCATGCGTAAATCTCAGCTCTTCAGAGAGAGTGACGTGCATCCTTAGTAGTCTCTATGTTCTTGATGAGGATGACAGGACGTCAAGCACCACCTGTGAGTCACGAATGATCTCTTACTTTGAGAAGCAATAGCTCCAGGAGGTTTTCTCCTTTGTCCCATTCTGCTGACCACTTGCGTGCAAGAAACACACATGTCCAATACTTGGAAATAAATTTCCACAGACAGATATACAGATAGATGATACTTTTAAAAGTTTGTCAAATGTAAGCTTTCTTATTTTTTGAAGTCATTAGTGAAGCAGCTCATCTCAATTATCAATTGCAGATACAATTCGTGGAAAGATATGTTGTTATGTCTTCTGGTATGTGCCTGAATTTCGTAATGGCTGAATGCGATTTTCGAAGAGAGCGTGACACCTTCGCGCAAATAATGTGTACGTAATTGTTTGATCTAGGATGGCATCGTAGGAATATGAGCGAGAACGGAAAGTACGAGCAAGTGAGACTCAGAAGAGTTGGGTGCAGGTCTGGTCGTATCGGACAGGCTGCTACACAGCTCCCACTCTCCGACGCTATTCCTCTGCTAACCGCCACGGGGACTTTTGGCTGCTCAGTTTCCTGCCTTGCCCGGTGCATCCCTCCTTAGCTAACCTGGTCGCCCAAGACTCCTCTTGAGCGACCATATTGGTGGCGATCTCAGTGCGGACGCCAGATCAACACAGGATGCTGTGAAACAGTACTCCCATCCTCTGACTATCCACTACACCCGGCCTCCAGGTCGCTGGATTACAGGAGCACGCCACCACTCCCAGCCGCCAGTGTAATCCTTTCTACCGCTACTTTACGTACAATCTGCGATGTTAACGAACTATTTTTTCTCCATACTCACAGCTTACTCGCCGATTTACCACGAAAACAAATGTGTATAGTGAACTTATACATTTCGTACTTTATGTTTCGATGTGACAGAGTACTCTGTCGCATATGACACGAACTGTTGTTACCTTGGCGGTCCACGCCGCAGTTTCAATCACGAATGCAATTCCTTCCATCACTTAGACGAAGAAAAACACCTTTTGTAACCTAAGGTACCGCCCATAGCCGTTAGATGTACCCTCTATTGGTAGTGGTGCGAAGAATATATCGCACTCGATAATGTCAACACATTATTCTATTATTTAATGCAGTTGTTTTACATTGGATGGGACATTCATCCTTTAAAAACACATCTAGACTGCTCGTTGAGTACCAGTGCATTTTATCGCTGATTTGAAATCATGTAAAGTAAGTATTCAGATCTGCATGTGTCCTTATTATATTTAAAACGAATGCCAAAATTTTTCGTTTACACCTTCAGTGTACCACATTCTCTAACATAATTTCGATTACAGGCTGAGCAACGCTAATTTCTTACACTCACGTCGTGGTTTATGTCTGTCATTCGTAATTTTACTCGTTTTCTCTGCTCTCAACTGTGAAACCGAGAGGTCTTGAACGCTACACAGAGCATGCGTAAATCTCAGCTCTTCAGAGAGAGTGACGTGCCTCCTTAGTAGTCTCTATGTTCTTGATGAGGATGACAGGACGTCAAGCACCACCTGTGAGTCACGAATGATCTCTTACTTTGAGAAGCAATAGCTCCAGGAGGTTTTCTCCTTTGTCCCATTCTGCTGACCACTTGCGTGCAAGAAACACACATGTCCAATACTTGGAAATAAATTTCCACAGACAGATATACAGATAGATGATACTTTTAAAAGTGTGTCAAATGTAAGCTTTCTTATTTTTTGAAGTCATTAGTGAAGCAGCTCATCTCAATTATCAATTGCAGATACAATTCGTGGAAAGATATGTTGTTATGTCTTCTGGTATGTGCCTGAATTTCGTAATGGCTGAATGCGATTTTCGAAGAGAGCGTGACACCTTCGCGGAATAATGTGTACGTAATTGTTTGATCTAGGATGGCATCGTAGGAATATGAGCGAGAACGGAAAGTACGAGCAAGTGAGACTAAAAAGAGTTGGGTGCAGGTCTGGTCGTATCGGACAGGCTGCTACACAGCTCCCAATCTCCGACGCTATCCCTCTGCTAACCGCCACGGGGACTTTTGGCTGCTCAGTTTCCTGCCTTGCCCGGTGCATCCCTCCTTAGCTAACCTGGTCGCCCAAGACTCCCCTTGAGCGACCATATTGATGGCGATCTCAGTGCGGACGCCAGATCAACACAGGATGCTGTGGAACAGTACTCCCATCCTCAGACTATCCACTACACCCGGCCTCCAGGTCGCTGGATTACGGGAGCACCCCACCACTCCCAGCCGCCAGTGTAATCCTTTCTACCGCTACTTTACGTACAATCTGCGATGTTAACGAACTATTTTCTTCTCCATACTCACAGCTTACTCGCCGATTTACCACGAAAACAAATGTGTATAGCGAACTTATACATTTCGTACTTTATGTTTCGATGTGACAGAGTACTCTGTCGCATATGACACGAACTGTTGTTACCTTGGCGGTCCACGCCGCAGTTTCAATCACGAATGCAATTCTTTCCATCACTTAGACGAAGAAAAACCACTTTTGTAACCTAAGGTACCGCCCCTAGCCGTTAGATGGACCCTC